>NC_134356.1:346177859-346332859 GCF_048569485.1 Anomaloglossus baeobatrachus | reverse complement strand
AGATGTTTGGTGAGCACTTTGAACACCTGGGGGCTTCACAGAAGTTTATAACGTTGAGCCGTGAAAAGAAAAAATTTTTTTTTTACCACAAAACGGTTGCTTCAACTAGGTAGCTTTTTTTTTCACAAGGGTATCAGCAAAAAATTCACCATAAAATTTATAGTGCATTTTTTCCTGAGTACGCAGATACCTCATATGTGGTGGAAAGTAATTGTTTGGGCGCATGGCGGGGCTCAGAAGAGAAGGAGCGCAATTTGACAGCAAAATTGGTTGGAATCATTAGCGGACGCCATGTCACGTTTTGGAGACCCCTATGGTGCCTAAACAGTGGAGCTCCCCCACAAGTGACCCCATTTTGGAAACTAGACCCCTCAAGGAGTTTATCTAGATGTTTAGCGAGCCCCAAGGGGCACCACAGAAGTTGATAATGTTGAGCCATGAATACAATTTTTTTTTTCTCATTACAAAACTGTTACTTGAACCAGGTAGCTTTTTTTTCACAAGGGTATCAGGAAAAAATGCACCATAAAACGTATTGTGCAATTTCTCCTGAGTACGACGATACCTCATATGTGGTGGAAAGTAATTGGGCGCATGGCGGGGCTCAGAAGAGAAGGAGCGCCATTTGACAGCAAGATTGGTTGGAATCATTAGCGGACGCCATGTCACGTTTGGAGACCCCCTATGGTGCCTAAACAGTGGAGCTCCCCCACAAATTACCCCATTTCGGAACTAGACCCCTCAAGGAATTTATCTAGATGTTTGGTGAGCCCCTTGTACCCTCAGGGGCTCCACAGAAGTTGATAACGTTGAACCGTGAAAATTATTATTTTTTTTTTTAACCACAAAATTTTTGTATCAACCAGGTAGCTTTTTTTTTTTACAACGGTATCAGGAAAAACTGCGCCATAAAACGTATTGTGCAATTTTTCCCGAGTACGCAGATACCTCATATGTGGTGGAAAGTAATTGTTTGGGCGCACGGCGGGGCTCAGAAGAGAAGGAACGCCATTTAACTTTTCAAACGCACAGACGCGGTGCACTGATCGGCCGCTGCAGGACGCACGATCGGATGAGATACAAAAAGCGTTGGGGATACGGAAAAAAAAAAAAGGTCACGCCAAAAATTGAGCAGGGATGCAGATCCGTTATGTGCATCCCTGATCAGCGCTTGGCGGGATGCACGGACGGACGCGATACAAAAAGCGTCGCAAATACGGAAAAAAGTCACGCCAAAAATTGAGCAGGGATGCCGATCCGTTATCTGCATCCCTGATCAGCGCTTGGTGGGACGCACGCGATACAAAAAGCGTCGTGAATACGGAAAAAAGTCACGCCAAAAATTGAGCAGGGATGCCGATCCGTTATCTGCATCCCTGATCAGCGCTCGGCGGGACGCACGGACGGACGCGATACAAAAAGCGTCGCAAATACGGAAAAAAGTCACGCCAAAAATTGAGCAGGGATGCCGATCAGTTATCGGCATCCCTGATCAGCGCTTGGCGGGACGCACGGACGGATGAGGTGTAAAAATGGACAGGATACAAGAAAAAAAAAAAGTTATACTCACAGTACCAGGAGGATCACTGACCAGAAGAGCTGCAGAGGAACAAGAAGGCAGTGAGATGGACAGCTTTACAGGAGCAGCAGGCAGGACGTTGGACAGATCAGCAGAAGGACCCAGCGATGGAGGCAGATGTGATCGGGCCAGTGAAGACCTCGGACGACCCGTGAAGGCAGGTAAGAGGACGTCGGGGGGGAGCAGAGGGGGATGGGGGGGGGATGGGGAGAGGGGGGGGGGATGGGGAGAGGGGGGGCAGATGGGGGGGGCAGAGGGAGAGCAGAGGGGGCGGAGAAGCAAAAGCAGAAGGAAGGAACCTTGGAAGCAGATGACAGAGGAGGCAGGCAGAGCGCGTGGGGAGCAGATCGGGATGCCGGGGGGCAGATCGGGGCGTAGGGGGGGCAGATCGGGGCGTAGGGGGGCAGATTGGGGGGGGCACGGGCAGGGGCCTTCACGGGAGCGCGCAGGGGCCATCGCTGAAGCGCAATACTTACCATTGGAGCAGGCGCGGTGACAGCAGAGGCGGCGTCTGCGGCGGCAGCAGCGGTGGCGTGGTACCAAAAGTACCAGCCACACCACGCTGCAGACATGTTGGGGGAGGGTCCCCAGACCAGCACAGGCCTGGAGAGGGCGGCCACCTCCAGATCAGACCGCCCCACTGCACACTGATTGGAGCGATTGCGCGTCATAGCACGATCGCTCCAATCAGTGCTGCAGGGGCTGGGGGCGACATGTTTGAGGTCCACCTATGATATGCTGCAGCAGCTGCGGCATCTCATAGCTGGATCTCACAGTCTTGCACTAATTCCGGCATTATTTTTGCCGAAATTAATGCGAACGATGTGGTTGGCGGTTCAGATTTGAACAGCCAATCACATCGATCGCCCTGGGGTCAAGCAAAGGTCCCCTGCTGTAAGAAACAGCAGGAGACATCATTTGAAAGCCGTTGCTATGGCCACGGCAATCAAATGAAGTTTAGGCAGTAAAATTACGTCCCTGGTCGTTAAGTCACGTTAAAATAGGACGTAATTTTACTGCCCGCGGTCGTGAAGGGGTTAAAGTCACCACTAACTGAATCTATTTGTAAGATCATTGCAACTGTCAGAAGAGAAAAATAGCAGTCAGCATAGAAGAGGAAAATAAGCAGCTGCCTCATCCACGAGCCTGTGATTACCGGACGTTATATGCTTACTAATCCAGGGGAACTAGTGTCCTTATTCCTCATTCATCTATGAAATTAAAGAGAAAAATATCATAGGCACACTACCATTTTTTTGCAGGACAGCATACACCAGTCTTTTTCAATAAGCATTTTCTCATAAAATGTCTACTGCTGGTCTCTAAAACCTAAAGCCAATGGTCACTGGCCCATGTTATTTTAATTTGCACAACTTACGCCTGCACATTCAGACTAGCCGAGTGCTTCAAAAGTTCGGTATGGCTCCACAATCATTGCAATTTTATTAGCACAAAGAACTCCTAGGGAGAGTTAAAGCCACTGGTGCACACCGTATTCAGAAATGGCTGTCAAAGGCTGAACTGATAACATGAATTTAAATTGAATTTTTGGGCAAAAACTGAAAAGTCACTTTTAGCCAGGATTATAGCATATTTTCCACCCCAAAGAAGTATTACTTACTTTGGAGATTCGGATAAGAAAAATGACCTGAAGTTTCTCCCCGCCTGCTTTATGCAGCTAAGTGAACTGCTCAGTGATAGGTATGAAGAAATGCTCTCACTATGACACGATCCAGAGGAAGAAACATTTACATGTGAGAGGACACTGGCTAGTGTGCACGCAGAGAGCCTCATAACTGCATAGGTGGGAAGAGCAAAGCCATACATTCATGGGAGCTAAAAAAGGATTTAGGAATCCAAGAAAAGACCCTTATTTTATAAGTAATGTAGTAAATGACAGAATGAGAAAAAATATGTAGCATCTCCCAATGATGTGGTCATGTGCACACGGAGTATTTGGTGAGGTTTTACCTCAGTATTTGTAAGGACACGTGCACACGGAGTATTTGGTGCGTTTTTACCTCAGTATATGTAAGGCCAAGTATACACGAAGTATTTGGTGAGGTTTTTTTTACCTCCATATATGTAAGGCCATGTGCACACAAAGTATTTAGTGAGTTTTTACCTCAGTATATGTAAGGCCATGTGCACACGAAGTATTTGGTGAGATTTTTACCTTAGTATGTCTAGGCCAAAACCAGGAGAGGTTAAAAATGCAGAAGTGGTGCACATTTTTATACTTTTCCTGTTCCCCTGGTTTTGGCTTACAAATATGGAGGTAAAAGCTCAAATACTCAATGTGTGCATGTGGCCAAAAGACTCATTCAGATGAGCGTATAATACAGACATGTGCTGTAAATCAATAGGGCTGTTCAGATTCAGGTTTGTCTTCGCATAGACCGAGTGCCCATAGTGCATCCGATTTTTACAGATTTATTGCAATTATTAACCATTAAATTGTATGCGATCATGTGCGTTTTAATATGTTGAGGTATAAAAACAAAAAGTCACACTGACGTAACATACAGACACATTGATGATAATGTGGATGAAAGTCGGCAGAGTTTTTAGGATGAAAAATCAGATCCCGGCCTAAGAGAGAATCATGTAAAGACTAATCCCATTCAGTATACCGTATTTTTCATTTTAGAAGACACACCGGATTATAAAACGCAAATTTAGAGAGAAAACAAAAAAAATAAATAAAAAACAAAAAAAATAAATAAAAAACAAAAATGGGGTCAGTCTTATGCTCCGGTGTTGTCTTAGCAGAGGGGGAGGGCGTCAGCGGTGGTAGAGCGGGGTCATAGGAGGCAGAGGCTGTGCTAGCAGCGGCGGCGGTGTCCGTGGTGGCGGCAGTGGGTCAGTGACAGCGGCAAGTCAGTGGTGGAGCAGGCCGGTGCAGTGAGTACCAGTCTGTCTGCAATCCCGGTTCAAATGATGGCGGAGCGGCGCGTGCGCAGATGGAGCTCTCATCCAAGAGCTCCATCTGCAAACGCGCTGACTCCCGGAGCGGCGCTTGCGCAGAATGAGCTCTCATTCAAGAGCTCCATCTGCGCACTTCGCTGACTCCCGACACCATCATTTGAAACCGGGGACCGCGGACAGACTGGGACACTCGCCGCACAGCCACCGCAGTCAACACAGCCGCCCCGCCCGCACAGAGTGGCAGCCAGCAAGTCGCCCACCCGCACAGAGAGATAGCCGGGACATAGCGGCCAAGTGCGTGTCGCTGCGTGCGGCAGCCAGGTGCCTGTCGGTGCCGGGTGCCTGTTGCCGGCAACGACAAGCACCCGGCACAAACAGGCACCTAGCTGCCGGCACGGCAGTAGAACATACCTTAATACATATATATATATATATGCATGCTCAGTTCAGCCAAGCATTAAGTGCTCTTAAAGAGGACCAACCACCAGGATATTCATATATAACTAAAGTCAGTGCCATACTGGCACTATCATGCTGATTTTATACATACCTGTAGTTGTGAGATCAGATTTATAGTTTCTGAAATACAGGCAAGTAAAGTTTGTGAAATACACCATTATTTGATTGATAGGAAGAACGGGGGGGGATGAATCCAGACAGGAGTGGGAATAAGTAGCAAAACTTAACCCACATGTTAGATATTCTGCAGCACCCATCATCAAATAACAGTGCAATTCACAAACTTTACTTGGCTATATTTCAGAAACTATACATCTGATCTCACAACTACAGGTATGTATAGAATCAGAATCCTAGCGCCAGTATGGCACTGGCTTTACTTTATATAGGAAAAGCATGGTGGTTGGTTCTCTTTAAAAAGAACAGAATTAACAGCTACTAACTAGCTTTAGTGTGACTTATCTACTCCGAGATCAAAAAATTGAAAATGCTCAAATTTAACGTGCCCAATCCTCCAGGTCTCTTGACTGACATCAGACACCAGACACAGAACAGCTTTTCGGCAGGAACAGCCCACTATGTAACGTGCGAGTGCAGCTGACCTTAGTCAAGTGCACTTGGCTCCTTTCGTCCCCTCTCCTTCGAAAAATCATAGGCCTATTTGGCAGAGGCGAGCGTTTTGTTGCGCTCTGGAAGAATAGCTGGCATGTTTGGCCAATAGCCACCTAAACTACAGTGTATAGCCAGCCTTAGTTCTATTACGTCACAGTACATTTTCTTCTATTTAATGATCTGGTGCAAAAGCGTAGATACTTACAGGTTTTATTGTCTTACTTTAAGTTCTATTTACCAAATTCGTGATTAGGGCTTCACCCTAGAAGGAAAAACAAACAGAAGTGAATACTTTATTGAACGGTCATAGAGACAAAAAATGATCTTTACCAATCAAGAGACCACATCTTAAAAAAAAAAAAAACACTTTAGGTGGGGTCACACACAGCGACGGCGACAACGACGACGCTGCTACGTCACCATTTTCTGTGACGTTGCAGCGACGCCCCGTCGCTGCTGCTGTGACATCCAGCAACGACCCGGCCCCTGCTGTGAGGTCGCCACTCGTTGCTGAATGTCCTGCTTCATTTTTTGCTCGTCGCTCTCCCGCTGTGAAGCACACATCGCTGTGTGTGACAGCGAGAGAGCGATGAACTGAAGCGAGCAGGGAGCCGGTGTCTGGCAGCTGCGGTAAGCTATAACTAAGGTAAACATCGGGTAACCAAGAAGCCCTTTCCTTGGTTACCCGATATTTACATTAGTTACTAGCACCGCCACTCTCACGCTGCCAGTGCCAGCTCCCTGCACTCCTAGCCAGAGTACACATCGGGTTAATTACCCGATGTGTACTCCAGCTACGTGTGCAGGGAGCAGGGATGTGTACCCAGGCTAGGAGAGAAGGGAGCCAGCGCTAAGTGGTGTGCGCTGGTAACCAAGGTAAAGATCGGGTAATGGTTACCCGATATTTACCTTAGTTACCAAGCGCAGCATCACTTCCACAGCGACGCGTGTCGTTATGATTGCTGCTGCGTCTGCAGTGTTTGACAGCTAAGGCTGGTTTCACACTACGTCTTTTTAACATCCGTTGAAAACGTTATTTTAGCGGAAGTACGGATCCAGTGCAAATGCGTTTTCATTTCAATGCATTTGCAATGGACTCGCGTTAACATGCGTTCACCTGCGTTTGCCTGCGTTATAGTGCGGATCCGGTGACTTGCAGTTTTTTAACATGTTTCAAAAACGCTACTTGTAGCGTTTTTGAGCTGAGTCAAAATACTGCAAGTCACCGGATCCTGACTAAACAGCACGCGAACGCAGGTGAACGCTGGCGTGCTGATAGACAGGATCCTGCTTTTGTACTGAGCATGCCCAGAAAGTACTGAGCATGCCCAGAACCAGTCTCGCGTGATCTGTCTATCTCTCTACTCCCTCCCTCACCCTCTCTCTCTATGTCTTTCCCCCTTCCTCTCCTCCCTCTCTCTCCCACCTGAGAGCTGCGGACACTCGTAACCAAGGTAAATATCGGGTAACCACTTCTCTTAGTTACCCGATGTTTACGTTGGTTACGCGTGCAGGCAGCCCTGCTCCTAGCAGCTGCAGACACTCGTAACCAAGATAAATATCGGGTATCCAAGGCCGATGTTTACCTTGGTTACCAGCGTCTGCAGCTGTCAGAAGCCTCCTCCCAGTCTAGTTCCCCTCACTCCCGATCACATGACTCCAATGCCCGCCCCTAAACATCCAGTGCAGGATCCTGCAAAATAACACATGCGTTTGCATACGTTATTTGCTGTAAAAGCAGGATCCATACTTCCGCTAAAAAAAACGTTTTCAACGGATGTTAAAAAGACGTAGTCTGAAACTAGCCTAAGCAGCGATCATAACAGCGACTTACAAGGTCGCTGTTGCGTCACAGAAAATGGTGACATAACAGCGACGTCGCTGTCGCTATGTGTGAACCCAGCTTTTTTTTTATAACAATGGAAATTTTTTTTGTGATACAGCCTTAAGCCAATTTTCATGAGCTACTATGAGAAGAGTTTCACAGATATTAGAAGTTATTTTTACACCCACAATAATCAATACTGCAAAGTGCTTGACACGAGCTGATTAATACCAGCCTATTACTGCTGGAATATTGGACTCCAGACAAAGTCTCTAAGCTTGCCAATTGCAATACCAATATGAAAACAATCTTTAATAAACCTATGGGCTTTCAGTCACTTTGAAAAAGGCAAAAGATGAGATTCTCTGTATAAAGCTAAGCATTGTGAGCCTTACAAATTTCCATGGGTACTAAATATAGACCGCAGATAGGGGAACATTAGATGCAAATGTTACCATCAGTCTGCACATGATGAAAATGGCTTGTAATTACAAGACTGGAGAACCTAGTTTCACTTTCAGCCTTAAAGTGACATTAGCTAATTCAAAATCATTTGCATTAAAGAGTTAAACAACTATGGTGGTGATGGTGGATTTTTGGGCACAATCATTGCATGGCAGAATATACAGGAATGCCCTACCGCAAGAGGTAGTAATGGCAGACACTATAACAGCTTTTATAAAAGGGCTGGATGATTTCCTCAGTACACACAACATTGTCGATAACTATGGAAAAAAATGAAGCAAAGTAAGAAATATTTAAACAATACATAATTTATTTGGTTCAAGTAACAAAATGCAAACTGAATGAACAGAACAGAAATCTTAAAAAGGTTAGGTGTCGCTTTTTTATTTTTGTATTAATAATAGTGATTTTGAAATCTAGTATTTTTAATACAAAAATAAATTCACTGTTTATTTAGTTTTTATTTAATTCTAGTTTTATTGAAACACTGGGGGCTGCCATCTTGGATTTGCTGTGAGTAACAACAGTTACGTAGCTCAAATACGGCAGCGCCTGAGCATAGAAGACAGTTCTCGGGCTGTCCAGATCACAGCAGAGGGAGGAGATCAGCGCAATCTTTGTAGAGCTCACAGCGTATGCTGTGTGCTGCACTTTCCCAGTCATCTGCTCAGGATTTTGAGTACCGACTCTGGGCCGCTGCTACACTCCCCCCTCCCCCCAAGCCACTCTCCCCGCCACCGCCCCTCTGTCTCTCTCTCCCCCGCCGCTGCTCCCCCCGCCACTGGCCCTCCCACCCTGGCCTCCGCCCGCGCTCTCCCCGCCACCCGCCCCACCTGACTCCGCCCCCCCCAACCCCACCCCCGCTCTCGTGTGCTCACCTCGGGCCACTGCTCCTACAGAATACAGCGGAGCGCAGTATACGGTGGGGCACGGAATACTGCAGAGCACAGTATACAGCGGCGCACGAAATACAGCAGAGCACAGCACAATATACAGCGAAGCGCAGAATACAGCGGAGCGAGGTGTATGGTGGAACGCGGAATTCAGCAGGGCGCAGAATACAGCAAAGTACAGTATACAGCGAAGCAAGGAATACAGCGGTATACGGAAGAGCATGGAATACAGCAAAGCGTGGTATACAGCAGGGCACAGAAGACAGCGGTGCACGGAATACAGCAGGGCACAGAAAGAGGCGCATGGAATACAGCAGAGCACAGTATACAGCAAAGTGTGGAATACAGTGGAGCGTGGTATACGGAGGAACATTGAATACAGCAGAGCGCAGTATACAGCGGCGCACGGAATAAAGCAGAGCGTGGTATAAGGAGGAGCCCAAAATACAGCAAAGCACGGTATACAGCAGGGCGCAAAATACAGCGGCGCACAGAATACAGCAGTGCGCAGAATAAAGCAGCGCACGGAACACAGCAGAGCGCAGTATATGGACGAGCACAGAATACAGCAGAGCCAGTTATACAGCGGCGCATGGAATACAGCAGAGTGCGGTATACGAAGGAGCACGAAATACAGCAAAGCATGGTATACAGTGGCACACGGAATACAGTGGAGCGCAGTATACGGAGGAGCACGTAATGCGAGCGTGCGTGTGGCAGTGCATTGCGGGTGGGTGTGCGTGCGGCAGAGCATTGCTGGTATGGGGCGTGCAGAGCGCTATGTGCGGAGCACGACCCATACGGTCCTCAGTGTCCCTTTAGACATTAGGATCACTTTGCGGCCACCAACAAAATGGCTCCGCACTGTAATCCTAAACTTCATCTTCCCTTATCCTTTTGGAAACACCTAGATTGGGAGGGGGAGGTGACATCGCACACAGGAGAGCAGATTCCACCCACTTTTACTGCAGCTGTTATGTGAGCTAGTTCTACAGTAGCTCTGCAGCAGGATTTCAGCAGCTGCTCCCCCTAGTGTTTGAGTGGAAAATATCCAACTTTTTAAAAAAATGTATTCTATTTTGCTCACTTAAAAATAATATTTAAATAAAAAATTAAAACATTAATACTATGCATCTTTTCAGTTATTGTTTTTTTTTACGACACCTTCCTTTTAATCAAATCAATATTTGGTGTGTCCACCTTCTTTTCTTTCAAATCAGCATAAATTCTTCTAAGAAGTATACTTGCAACTTTTTAAGGAACTCTGTGGGAGGTTGCTCCAAACATCTTGGAGAAGTAACCACAGATCTTCTGTGGATGTTTGTTTGTGCAAATCCTTCTGTCCTTTCAAGTAATTCTGGGCAGACTTGATAATCTTGAGATCAGGGCTGTGCAAGGGCTATATCAACACTTCCAGGACTCCTTGTCCTTCTTTATGTTAAAGATAGTTCTTCCTGACATTGGCTGTGTGTTTAGGGTTGTTTCCCTGCTGTAGAATAAATTTGGAGCCTCAAATGCATCTCTTTTGGTACTGAATAATCGATGAGTAATTTCTCAACTTTGAAGACACCATTAATCCTGACTTGAATCCCCAAATCCATTTGCTGAAATACAGCCCCAAACTTTCATGGAACCTCCACCATGCTTCACTGTTGCCTGTACTCCTAATACTGCTCTCAATGCCTTTGGCAAACAAACAGTCATGTTACAGCCAAATATTTCACATTTTAACCCACTAGAGCATCCGCTGACTTTTTCTGTACCCTAGCTCTTAAGGCGGCTTTACGCTCGTAAAAGCTCCCGCCCCCGTCGTTTCTGCGTCTCAAGCAAATCGCTGCCTGTGGAACACAATATCGCTAGTACCCGTCACACATACTTACCTTCCTAGCGACGTTGCTGTTGCCGGCGAATAGCCTCTTCTGTAAGGGGTCGGTTCGTGCGGCGTCACACGGCAGGCGTCCAATAGTAGAGGAGGGGCGGAGAGCAGCCACATGAAAGTCATGCCCACCTAGTTGCTGGAGGATGCAGGTACGGTGTTGTTCGTCGTCGTCAGGAACGACGAACAACCTGCGTCCAGCAACGATATTTGGGAAATGGACGACGTGTCAACAATCAACGATTTGGCGAGTATTTTGCATAGTTAGCGGTCGCTCGTATGTGTCACATGCAACGTCGCTAACGAGACCGGATGTGCGTCACGAATTCCGTGACCCCAACGACATCTAGTTAGCGATGTCGTTGCGTGTAAAGCCCCCTTTAGATTTCATGCATAGTTGAGTAGCATAGTTTTGTTTCCATGAATGTATGGCTTTTTGGACACAATTCTTCCACAAAGACAGTTTCTGGTGAAATGCCTCTAAAACGTAAATGAGTTTAGCTGGTTTCCATAGGTTGCTGCCAGTTCTGAACTAATTGCACTGCTGGTCATCATACAATTTCAAAGGGAAGTACGTATGAGGTATCTCAGTGGCTGTACAAAAATTCCTTGGCCAACCACTGCTTCCATAGTCCTAAATATTGCCCATTTCTTGATGTTCTCATGGCTGAGAAAGACAGGGGAAAAACTAATAGATCATGGAATTCGATTAGGAAGGCATCTGATCGGTTCCATATTTATTCTGCAGCAGGACATGAACCAAAACATACAGCCAATGTTATTAACAACTATCTTCAGCGTAAAGAAAAACAAGGAATCCTGGAAGTAATTATATGGTACCCACAGGGCACCGATCTCAACATCATCAAGTCTGTCTGTCGAGCCTACATCCACAGAGATCTGTGGTTAGTTCTCCAAGATGTTTGAAACATCCTACCGGCCAAGTTTCTTTAACAACTGAGTTCAAGTGTACCTAAAAGAATTGATACTTTAATGCTGTGTTGAAGGCAAACGGTGATCACGCCAAATATTTATAAGATGTAGATTTCTTTTTTGTTCATTCTATATATTAGTTAATTGATAAAAATCTATTTTTTTTTTTTTTTAATTTTTAAAGCATTTTTACTTTACAGTATTTTTCCATCCCTAACTAAAACTTTGGCACAATACTGTAGCTTTTTTTTTTAAACTGTATTGATTTTTACAAAAATGCCATAAGCGGATGTTCATGAAACAAATTGTACAGAATAGAATCGGCACAAATCACAAGTATTACTGGAGAATGTTGGAGCAGATTTCACTCTACCCATTCCACTGACAGAGGGAGGAATCCACAGTGACAATCTGCAGCATAAATTGATATGTTGTCAATTTAAGATCTGCACTGTAGTTCAATTTCTGCAAGGATTCTTTATTCAGCATGTGGAAGGGATTTGGTATAATCTCATCTAGTTTACTGCTGCAGTAATGTGCTTCAGACTTTCCTAGTGGAAAATCCACATTGTTTCTACCCATGTGAACACACCCTTGATTGTCTGAATGAAATATGTGCCATCATACAGAACTGTCATCTGACTTGCTAAACATTTGGTGTCTATAGGGTGCTTTACACGCAACAATATCGTTAACGAGATATCGTTGGCGTCACGTCGTTAATGAAGCACATCCGGCGTCGTTAGCGATATCGTTGCATGTGACATTTAGGAGCGACGATCACTGATCGCAAAAGCGTCAAAAATCGTTGATCGTTGTCACGTTGTCCATTTTCATATCGTGGGTTGTTCATGGCGCAGGTTGTTAGTCTTTCCTGCGGCAGCACACATCGCTACGTGTGACACCGCAGGAACAAGGAACAACCTCGTACCTGCGGCAGCCCGCAATGAGGAAGGGAGAAGGTGGGCGGGATGTTCTTCCCGCTCATCTCCGCCCCTCCGCTTCTATTGGGCCATCACTGTGACGCCGAACAAACCTACCGGCAACAGTGACGTCGCTAGGCAGGTAAGCATAGTGTGACGGGTGTTAGCGACGTTGTGCGCCACGGGCAGTAATTTGCCCGTGACGCACAACCGACAGGGGGCGGGTACGCTCGCTAGCGATATCGATCGCAATATCGCATTGTGTAAAGTGCCCAGATTACCATTTTCACTGCAAGGATATTTTGTAAAAAGTTGAAGAACTTATACATAATTAGGAGCCAAGTACATTAGTGGTAGAGATGATATTGTAAATCTGGTTCACTGATTGGTATAGACAACAGTACCATTCACTACAACAACCAAAAACGCAGATAAATCTCTGTAAGCAAATGTATCCATCATACCAAAATAGAAAATACATGGTGTAAATTGGAAGATACTAGAATCAATCATAAATGATCAACTAGACAGAACCTCATTATAAAAGATTAGGAATGGGTCATCTTATGTGTCGTCACTTTGGATCTAATGCTTTCCTGTGATTTTTCTCATATGCAAAAAAAAAAATGGACTAGATCCTCACCAGTGTTTGCTCAGTTTTTTCCCTATCAGGGTTTCATCAGTTTTTCTTCTATGAAATATAATCTGGTGACCACTAGGAAGCACTTGGGAGGTCATCAGTGTGCAGTCCAAGTTTTTCATGGACCAATAGACTTGAATGGACAAGCTTGATACAGGACTCAGATCACACCCTCAGCACACAGACCCAATGGTGGACTATTTTCTAGTTTACATAAGCCATTTTTTTGCATGGACCTTGGGGTCTGTGTGAAAGAAAACATTGCTGTATATGGTGGTGTACAATATACAGCATGTAAACTGAAAACAGCACGAAGCGCGAGAATGTAACCTTAAGGCTATGTGCCCACGGGACTCTGTATCTGCGGATTTTTCTGCATCAAAAAACGCAGCTTTCCCCTGGAATCCGCACCTTTTCATAGGTGCGGATTTGACGTGGATTTTGTTGCGGATTTTGTGATTTTTTTTTTTTTCAATTGAATAGGCAAAATCCGCACGAATATCCGCAACAATAATTGACATGCTGCAGATTTTTCCGCACGAAAATCCGCACGATTTCCGCTGCGGAAAAATCCGCAGCGTGGGCACAGCATTTCCCAAATGCCATATAAATGGCTGGGGAGTAGCTGTGCTGCAGATTTCTGGAAAATCCGCGGCTTTTCCGCGAGAAATCCGCGGCAAAATCCGCGCATTTTCCGCAGCGTGGGCACATAGCCAAAGGGTAAACGAAGACCAATCTTACATATAATAAAACTGGCATGGTTGAAAAGAAATATATAATAGAAAAAAAAAAATTGGGAATAGATTTCAGTCACATATCTCCAGAGGGAAAAAGTTATATAGTCAATAAATGTTTTATTGGACAATAGTTGTCAGGGGTATAGGTACAGATCCAAATAATGCAACGCAATCAAAAATTATCAAATTTGGTAATATTTTGGAAGCTTTACATAAAAAAAAAAAAAAAAAAGAATTTCCATATTAGAAAAGGAACAGTACATTGGAAACCGACTGGCATTTCAGCATTAGTGGCCTTTTAATTACAGGTTATTTTTACTTGCAAGAAAGCAGTGTATTACCATCTATGTAATAATAAAAATAACCTTTTCAGAAAGCTTTACTAAGAGTGGAGAAATAGGCATCCACTTCATACATGCCACAAAGGCTTCTTACAGAACTCGGGATTTAATTCACACTGGATAATTACAATGGTATTGCTTAATAAACGAGGCAGTATGCAAAGTGTAACCTACGGTACAAAGTATAATTCAGCTGCCCCCGCCAATCTGCCAACCAATGTCATTATTCTAAGACACCTTCTAATTCACTTTATTTTTCCAAGAAGGATGTTTGTAAGTGAAATGTGTTTTATTTCACATAATCGTACAATAAGTAACCTAGTAATTAAAATGTCGGCATGGATAGAGATATTTTTAGCTTGTACAAGAAAGACGACGACTTCTCGGCAGTTGCCCTCACTGATGTGAAATGTATCTATCTACCAGAACAATTTGTTGTGTTACATACAGCTTGCAGATTGATGGGCATGAGCCTACGTAATGGTCTCATGGCAAACTCGAGCTCCTGACAAAACTGGGGAGACCGTGAAACTCACTTCAAGGTGGAAACTACTGAGGGTACGGTCTCCCACAAATGCACATGGCTGCAGGCAATCCGTTATATAGGACTGCTAAGTTATCTATTTAAGGCTACAGTGCTGGCCAAAAGTATTGGCACCCCTGCAATTCTGTCAGATAATACTCAGTTTCTTCTTGAAAAGGATTACAATCACAAATTCTTTGGTATTATTAGCTTCATTTATTTTGCTTGCAATGAAAAAACACAAAAGAGAATGAAACAAAAATCAAATCATTGATCATTTCACACAAAACTCCAAAAATGGGCCAGACACAAGTATTGGCACCCTTAGCCTAATACTTGGTTGCACAACCTTTAGCCAAAATAACTGCGAACAACCGCTTCCGGTAACCATCAATGAGTTTCTTCCAAGGCTCTCCTGGAATTTTAGACCATTCTTCTTTGGCAAACTGCTCCAGGTCCCTGAGATTTGAAGGGTGCCTTCTCCAAACTGCCATTTTGAGATCTCTCCACAGGTGTTCTATGGGATTCAGGTTTGGACTCATTGCTGGCCACTTTAGTAGTCTCCAGTGCTTTCTCTCAAACCATTTTCTAGTGCTTTTTGAAGTGTGTTTTGGGTCATTGTCCTGCTGGAAGACCCATGACCTCTGAGGGAGACCCAGCTTTCTAACACTGGGCCCTACATTATGCTGCAAAATTTGTTGGTAGTTTTCAGACTTCATAATGCCATGCACATGGTCAAGCAGTCCAGTGCCAGAGGCAGCAAAGCAACCCCAAAACATCAGGGAACCTCCGCCATGTTTGACTGTAGGGACAGTGTTCTTTTCTTTGAATGCCTTTTTTTTTCCTGTAAACTCTATGTTGATGGCTTTTCCCAAAAAGCTCTACTTTTGTCTCATCTGACCAGAGAACATTCTTTCAAAACGTTTTAGGCTTTCTCAGGTAAGTTTTGGCAAACTCCAGCCTGGCATTATTTATGTCTCGGGGTAAGAAGTGGGGTCTTCCTGGGTATCCTACCATAAAGTCCCTTTTCATTCAAACGCCGACGGATAGTACGAGTTGACACTGTTGTACCCTCGGACTGCAGGGCAGCTTGAACTTGTTTGGATGTTAGTCGAGGTTCTTTATCCACCATCTGCACAATCTTGCATTGAAATCTCTCGTCAATTTTTCTTTTCCTTCCACATCTAGGGAGGTTAAGGCTACTTTCACACATCCGGTTTGAGCCCTGCGGCTCAATCCGGCTGTGAAAACTATGCAACGGATGCGGTGAAAACACCGCATCCTTTGCATACGTTTTTACATGCGGCCGGTCCGGTTTTTTCCGGTTGCGGCATGCTACTGAGCATGCGCAGTGGAAAATACCGCATGCGGCGACCGGATGCGGTTTTTTCCGCATCGCGCCGCATCCGGCCTCCATAGGGATGCATTGAAAAATGCGCCGCAGCGGCCGGATGCGGCGCGATGCGGTGTTTTTTGCCGGAGCAAAAAACGTTGCAGGGTACGTTCGATCCGGCCGCCGCATCGGCTAAATCTGCTGCATGCGGCAAAAACCGGACCGAACGCAAGCCCCTACGGCACAATGCGGCACTAATGTAAGTCAATGCAAAAAAAAACCGCAATCGGCGTTACAAAAGCCGGTTGCGGTTTTTCTGCAGAACGCCGTATTGTGCCGCAGAGCAAAAATCCGGATGTGTGAAAGTACCCTAAGGTTTAGACTTGTAGCCTTGAGATTGCTCATGCTTCCTCACAATTTGGATTCTCAAGTCCTCAGACAGTTCTTTGGTCTTCTTTCTTTTCTCCATGCTCAGTTTTTTACACACAAGGACACAGGACAGAGATTGAGTCAACTTTAATCCATGTCAACTGGCTGCAAGTGTGATTTAGTTATTGCCAACATCTGTTAGGTGCCACAGGTAAATTACAGGTGCTGTTAATTACACAAATTAGAGAAGCATCACATGATTTTTCAAACAGTGCCAATACTTTTGTCCACCCCCTTTTTTACGTTTGGTGTGGAATTCTATCCAATTTGGCTTTTTGACATATATTTTTTTTTTTCATTGAAGACAAATTAAATGAAGATAATACCAAAGAATTTGTGATTGCAATCATTTTCAGGAAGAAACAGAGTATTCTCTGACAGAATTGCAGGGGTGCCAATACTTTTGGCCAGCACTGTATATCTTACATTTAACACTCTAAGGCCCTGTGCGCACACTGCGTTTTTGCTGCAGAAATTTCTTGAGAAAATGGTAGTAAGCTTTCTGCAGACATTCCCCATCAAAACCTATGGAAATAAAAAATAGCTGTGCGCACACTTCATTTTTTTCCTCAAGAAAATTCTTTCTGCAGAATGTCTTGAGAAAAAAGAATGAGCATGTCACTTCTTTTCTGCAGGTACCTGCGTTTTTTTGCCATAGATAATGGTAAAATAACGCAGGGACCAACCTGCGGGAAAAACGCACCAAAAACGCGTAAAAAACCGCATGCGTTAGCTGTGCGTTTTTTGAACGCAGGTGCGTTAATCTTTCACTCAAAAACTTTCTTGAGAAATTTCTAGCGAAAACTCCTTTTTCTAGTGCGCACAGGTCCTTAGGCTGGTTTTACACATCTGTTTTTGGCATCAGGCACAATCCGGGATAAAACAGATCCCCATAGACTTGTATTAGCGTCGGATTGTGCCGGATAGCCTTGCGTTGCATGCGGCGTCCGCCAGATCCGGTGAAAAATCGTTTTCCAGTGGCCGGAAAGAACGCAGCATGCAACGTTTTTTGGCTGCAGCGAAAAAACAGATCACGCCGAATCCGACGCCATATGGCATGTTGTATAATGGAAGCCAATGGGTGCCGGATTCGGCTTTATTCGGCATATGTCGGAAACCAACAATGGATCCGGTTTTTGTTTCTGGGCATGCCCAGACGTTGTGTAAATAGTGTCTCGCTCTGTCGGTGTGTCGGTCGGTCCGTCGGTCTCTCTCTGTCGGTTGGTTGGTCTCTCCCTCCCTCCTTTATACTCGCCGATCACGGGCGCGGCGCTGCACAGCTGTCGGATAGGCTGTCGGATAGGCCATCAATGTCTGATCGGCTGGGGTCCGACACCTGGTAATCCGGCCGATCAACTGTTCAAGGTGGCGGCAGTGGCAGTCAGAAATGCTCAAATCCAGAACTGCCTAGTCAACGGATAGCGGAGGCGGATGTGCAGTACCTGGCCGTGGCCACTATCAGAAGACAAGGCAATTCCAGAACTGAGAATTTCTGGCCAATTGATGCCGCTCCCAGCATGGGGACCAGTGCATACTCCGTTTAAATTTACATCTGCTGACTAGCCGTCACATGACAGTGTATTCTTCAGCGCTTACAGCAAGAAAACAGGAGAAGGTAGAGCAATAAAAGTTACATATGCTGAAAGGGCTGTCCAAGTCCTATTTCAGGATACTATTAGTATTGTACTGGAAAAATCACCTGACAAATTCCCTTTAAAGATGTCATCTGATCAAACACGTTTTTGCTCTGTATTTCGGCAGTTTCCCGGAGCACTTCACTGTGATTTTTTGTGGTGTGTTTTGTTTTCTTTCATAAATCCCCATATAGTTCCAGAAATATTAACTTTTTTTTTTAGCGCTAGTACTTAAGGTCTTTACAAAAGAGCATTACTTACAAATACAAATACAAATTCTCTGGGGGTGTATTTAGACTGCTCAGCATATTAGTGGTATGCCATGCCCCCTTGGTGAAGATCATACATATTAGCACTAAATACTCGGTGGAGAAGCAGGAGTACAAAAATAAAAACTGACCATTTTTGACCTGGTGACAGGTTCTCTAATGACAAGCCATTTTTTAGTATCAAAACAGTATGGAACAGGCATGTAAAAAACAACAAAAAAAAAAATAAAATATGCATTTTTTTTGCCAAATAAATACTAGTCTCTTAGTAAGCGATGTAGGCCTAACAGGCACACGATGCAGTAAGACTGGCATAATTTAGAATAGGATGCGCTCAATGCATTAAGAGTGCACACCACTTCTGACTTCCACATATCTTGTTGGTGGTGGCGGCAACATCGTTACGCTTCGCCAGAAATGCTACTGCAGTCAGGGACTATTTCTAGCATAAAAAAAAACTGCCGCTATTGATGAATTTGACGGGCGGGTACCCTGTCCTAGCTCCTGAAAAATGGCAGAAAAGGCTTAATGTTTTTTGCACAAAACTTTGAATTTTTTAAGTGTTTTATCTAAATAATTTGATTAATTGGGGGCCACTGTTCAGTAATCTGTAGATGATGCCAAACAATTTTTATTAGGTCCAAGATTCTGCTGCCTTCACTTCTATACCGGTCAGAGCTGGCATTGTTGTGACTGAGCTCCTAATCAGTATTATGGACACAACGTGCCAGAGCGGCTACAGCACTGCTCACTGCATTATGATGGCGGTTAGAAGCACGCCCCAGCACTTTGATTTACAGCCTGCTCTGTACAGATTAACAGTATTTGGGGACATGACCGGTTTCCTTTAAACTACAATTAAGTCATACAAACACTCATCCAGAAGAACATCAATGTAGATGACAAATAATATATGATTTGCAATTTATTCCATGTGTGTTTAAACAACAAAGTTATGTCTGCATCCATGAGAAAATGGAAACTTCAGATATGGGATTCAGACACTGCTTCAAGCCAGGAAGTTGGGGGGCAGTAGGTCAGGGCCTTCTGTGTGGTTATTAGATGGCCTTCCTCCTGTTAAGTAGCAGCAAAAGCCAATTGTTGCAACTGTCTCTGTTGACAATCTATAGTCAAGCTGTTTCTCGCTTTCTGGCATGCATGTACATCATGGTAAAGTGATATTTATCACACCAAGCCGTACATGTACAGAATCAGGATGCAGTGAGCACTGGAGCTGTGCGTATGCCATCCGTAGCAGGAGCCAGCTGTTACAGCTAGTAGTGTAACTAGGTGTGATCCCACTCAATTAATTCTTCACATGTTGCTGTCCCTACTGGCCCTTTAGAGCCCCACAGAACATAATCACAGGGTGCCAATGGGTCTCAATCAGAGGGTCATACATCTAAGCCCGATAATACACCACTAATTGGTGGTGGTGTGCTGTATCACCTCAACCGGTGGACTATCACGGGTGACCAGGTGACACAGGGAGACCTATGCTGGCCCTAAGGCTGGGGCTCATGCGCTCACACTCACCCGGAGGTACACTTAAAGGTAGAGACGTAAGGGCCCCTGACCTAGCCCTGTCTCCTGTCCAGTCCTCACCTAATTGCCCCGCACCCCCCACCCAGGAGTGGCCTTGACACAAAGTAATAAACGTCAGACAAGACAAAGACAGGGGGGGTATAACTGAAATGCAGGACCAGCTGAAGGTGGTGATTAGCAACCTATTTCTCTTAGAAGCCACACACTGCTCCAGGAGGCATTAACAGTGGTAATATAACAGCTGACGCCCAGCAGAACAGAGCTCCTAAATAGAATCAAGGTTGCTTGTTGGATTATGAAGTGTGTGTATAGCATCCAACATGGTAGTAGCAAACCACAGGTGCCGATCTGGGCAGAGTATGAAAGGTTGTTTGTTGGACTCAGTAGTGTGGACATAGTCCGACATGGTAGTAGTGATCTGCAAATGCGGATCTGGACAGCGCATGACATGGACTCAAACACAAAGCCCACCAGAGCTCCAAAGTAAACAGAGAGCATATGGAAGGAGGAGTGCACTGACATCCCTTAATAAGAGAGCACAGTGTGACAGTGGGTAGTGTGTGTGGGTGGATGCATCTCTTTCTTGGACTATTGGATTCTGGAGATAGGCGAATATGGACAGGGTGTTTTCTAACCTATTTCCTATAACTGCCTTTTTATCTTATAAAGGCTGGTTTTTGTAAAAACAAAAATTAAAATAAATTATAATTGGTATCACCGAATCAAGCTTTAAACTTTTCCTATCCAATAAAATTTCCCGTTCTGCCCATTGAAATCCTAATAGCACTATGCGCAAAGTCCTGCCTGCTATGCTTAGAAAAGGGACTTTCCACTCAGTGGCCTGCTAGAAGGGACTTAGGACAGTAAAATGCGTATGAGTTATTGAAGTCCCCTGCCATGGGAAAAAGGAGCGTAACGGAATTTTTGAAATGTCCCCCTCTACTCAGGATAGGAAAAGGTTAAAACTGTACCATAACTCGTACAATGAGCACTGTACAGAAAAACCCATAAAACAAAAAAAAAATTTTGTTTTTTTATTATACGGACACAAACAAATGGGACTAAAATGTGATCAAAAAGTCTGTGGCTCATCAACTTTCCATTTTTTTCTATTGGCGTCCTATTTAACTGGCTGAGCTGGAGATCTCTGATCTAAGCAATCAAAAGATCGCATGCTCAGATTCCCTTGAGGAACTAGTGATTAATGGCTAATAAAGGGTGAAAAAACTTTCTATGGCTTATATTCTAGCCTCCCACAGGTCTGTAAAATACAATTTATAAAACACAAAAATTATAGCTTGCAAAAAAAGGAAACTTTCACCATCAGTAGCAAAGTTGCGTTTTGAACAGGTGTGAAGGCAATGATTAGCAGAGGAAAACTACTTTAGGTAATTTACACAAAGCTATTATCACTAAATAGGATTGGAGTTCATCGGATCACAAGGAGAGTCGATGCATCTAATCTCAGCATTAAAGTCACAAGTAATTCTCATTTCTACAAATAACTAAAGTAAAATGAACTGTATCGGGTCTGTGAGTAAATTTTGATTCTGACACGGAAGCTTCATGTCTGATTGCATCGATAGGAAAAAAAAAAAAGAAAAAAAGAACCCAGCAGGTGACAAAAACAATTCCAGAAGAAAAAAAAATTGGGAACAATTATGAATAATTTGCAGCTTAAAATTAAGCTCTCGAAAAACCAGTCAATGCCAATTAGTTTGCACACAAAAAACCCTACAGACTCTAAATTACAACACAGCTAGAATAAGACATTAAACAGCTGGGAAAAAGCAAATGCATACCAACTTTACCAGCGCTTCGAGCATCACGATCACACTTACCAAAGCCCGAACATTAGGTCAGACGGGCCATTTTGGACACGTCTGAAAATTGGGGAGTTTAGGATGATATTTCAAGCTGTAAAATGTAAAGAAAATGGCTTGACACGCTGGACACTGAAAGGCAAGTCAAGGTGAGAACTAGCAGTTACTAGGAAATGGAGAAAAGCACAATTTTTTTTTCCCATGATAAATCTCACCCACAAGATTGGTACGGCTGCATAATAAGGATCCAAGAACGGACTGGGTGACACCGCGCTGCGAGGATTCACTTCACCGTTTACGCAATTGGTTTGTTATTTTTAAAACTTTGGGAAACATACAATATTTTCATTGCTTTTTATTGTATTTTTAGGAAAGTATGATTACCAAAATGTTAATACTGACATTACAATTATTCTCTTCTTTCCAGGTAATGTATGGTTTAAAAAGGTTTATGTTTCTATACATTATATGTCTAAAGTGTTACAAACATTTTTTTTAATTTTATTTTTTAGTTTTGTTTGGTGAAGGAGGGGAAGGGGATGATTGACATATAATATATATATATATATATATATATATATATATATATATATATATATATATATATATATATTACACACACACACACACACACACACACATTATATACTAATATATATATATATATATATATATATATATATTTTTATCTATGTAATATATATTATATATGCAGTTGAAACCAGCAGTTCACGTACACTATCTATACTCTAAGGACACATCTGCATGTTTTTCTCACTATCTAACATGTAGTCAGAATAAAACTTTCCCTTTTTAGGTCAATTAGGAACCAAAATTATTTATATTTGCCAAATGCCAGAATAATGAGAGAGCGAATGTTTTAAGGCATTTTTATTACTTTCTGCAAAGTCAAAAGTTTACATACATTTCATTAGTATTTGGTACCATTGCCATTACACTGTATGACTTGGGTGAACAGTTTTAGATTCCCTTCCACAAGCTTCTCACAATAGTTGGTAGGAATTTGGGCCCATTCCTCCTGACAGAACTGGTGTAACTGAGCCATGTTTGTAGATCACCTTGCTTACACCAGCCTTTTCCGCTTTGCCCATAAATTTTCAACAGGATTGAGATCAGGGCTTTGTAATGGCCACTCCAAAATACTGATTTTGTTATCCTTAAAGGAAATATGTCAGGTGTAATATGCACCCAGAACCACGAGCAGTTCTGAGTGCATATTGCTAATCCCTGCCTAACCGTCCCTGTATACACTAGCATAGATAACTAGCATAGATAAAGGGATCTTTAGAATGAGTATTTCTGAAGATCTTTTCTCATATGCTAATGAACGTGGGGACTAGTCCCAAGGGCGTTATATCCCCCGACTAGTCCATCCTCTTAGCATGTTAGCACACCCACAGGGGTGTGCGAACATGAAATTCAATGCAGCATCCCCAGTGGTGATGCGTGTACCAGTGTTCGCTGTGACAACTCTTCTGAATGCCCGACACTTCCAGTCATGTGCAGTAGACCTCTCTGAAGCCAGGACGCATACACCAGGCTTCATACTGCGCATGACCGGAAGTGCCTGACATTCACCTGGAACGGTCACAGCGAACACAGGTACGCGCGTCCCCACTGCTGATGCTGAATTGAATAGCATGTTTGTACGCCCAAATAGGGGTACTAACATGCTAAGAGTGTGGACTAGTCGAGAGATATAACACCCTTGGGACTAGTCCCTGCGCTCATTAGCGTAAGATAAAAGATCTTCAGAAATACTTTTCTAAAGATCCCTTTAACTATGCTAGTGTATATAGGGATGGTTAGGCAGGGATTAGCAACATGCACCCAGAACTGCTCATAATTCTGGGTGCATCTTGCACCTGACAGGCTCCCTTTAAGCCACTATGTAACCAGTTTGGCAGTATGCTTTGGGTCAGTGTCCATTTGGAAGACCCATTTCCGCCCACGCTATAAGTTCCTCTCTGATGTCTTCAGATGTTGCTTCAGTATTGTCACATAATAATCTTTCATTATGATGCCGTGCTATTTTAAGTGCACCAGTCCCTCCAGCAGCAAAACAACCCCACAACATAATGCTGCTACCACCGTGTTTCACAGTTGGGATTGTTTTCTAAGGCTACTTTCACACATCCGGTTTGAGCACTGCGGCTCAATCCGGCTGTGAAAACTATGCAACGGATGCGGCGAAAACACCGCATCCTTTGCATAAGTTTTTACATGCGGCCCATCCGTTTTTTTCCGGTTGCGGCATGCTACTGAGCATGCGCAGTGGAAAAAACGCATGCGGCGACCGGATGCGTTTTTTTCCGCATCGCGCTGCATCCGGCTCCATAGGTATGCATTGAAAAATGCGTCGCAGCTGCCGGATGCGGCGCGATGCGGTGTTTTTTGCCGGAGCAAAAAACGTTGCAGGGAACGTTCGATCCGGCCGCGGCATCGGCTAAATCTGCCGCATGCGGCCAAAACCGGACCGAACGCAAGCCCCTGCGGCACAATACGGCACTAATGTAAGTCTATGCAAAAAAACCCGCAACCGGCGTTACAAAAGCCGGTTGCGGTTTTTCTGCAGAACGCCGTATTGTGCCGCAGAGCAAAAAACCGGATGTGTGAAAGTAGCCTTAGGCGTTAAAGCTTCTCTCTTTTTCCTTCAAACATAACTATTGTCATTATGGCCAAAGAGTTCAATTTTAGTTTTGTCAGCCCACAGGACAGGTCTCCAAAAATTAAGGTCTATGTTCCTGTTTGCATTTGCAACAATTAATCTGGCTTTGCCATGTTTCTGTTGTAGTAATGGCTTCTTCCTGGCAGAGTGGCCTTTCAGCCCATGTTAATACAGTGCTCGTTTCACTGTGGATAATGACACAATCTTACCAGCTTCCACCAGCATCTTCACAAGATCTTTTGCTTTTGTTTTTCGGTTGATATGCACATGTCTGACCAAAGCACATTCATCTCTGGTACACAGAACCAGTCTCCTTCCTGAGTGGTATGATGGCTGGACATGCCCTGCTTGTTTGTACTTGTGTATAATTGTTTGTAAAGATGAAAGAGGCACCTTCAGGTATCTGGAAATTGCATCCAAGGATGAATCAGACCAGTCCACAATTCTCTTCCTGAGATCTTGGCTGATTTCTTTTGAATTTCCCATGATGCTACACAAAGAAGCAGTGTGTTTCAGGTGTGCATTAAAATACATCCACAGGTGTGTATCAAATTAACTCAGATTCTGTCAATAAACCCATCATATGGGCTGTCCTATATTGTTTAAAGGCATAGTACTCTTAGTGTATGTAAACTTTGACATACATGACTTTGCAGAAAGTAATAAAAATGCCTTAAAACATTCTCTCTCTCATTATTCTGGCATTTGGCAAATATAAATAATTTTGGTAATCCCAATTGACCTAAAACGGGAAATGTTTATTCTGATTTTATGTCAGAGAGTGAGAAAAATATGCATATGTTTCTTTTCAGGTAGTGTACGTAAACTTCTGGTTACAACTATGTGTACACCCCCCCTTTGAATTGCAGTATATTGGGTATCTTTATAAAATTATATATAGATAAATATACACATACATACATATTATATTACACACACACACAGTATATATAGATAAATAATCACAAAGAGGGATATTTGGTTTGAATGTACAATGATAAATGTTCACGCTATAGTGACATTTGATCATGACAATAGGGCATTTAAGTAGAAGCGTGTAAAGGGGATCTCCTCATCTCAAACAATTTACTGAAACAAAAGTTAACAACAGTGATGAGTATACCCCCAAAAAACTCAATGTATCAATAACTTGTCAGGTGGCCTTGAGCATGAGCATCAATTATTGCTTGATGACGACATCTCATGCTATTTAAAAGTTGCATTATTGTTTGCTGAGGCCTGGCATCCCACTTTTGAAAGGTGGCCCTCAGTCATTGAGCTCATGGGGTACCTGGGTTACGAGCCTCTATACGGCGACTAAGCTGATCACATTCTATGGGATTCAGGTCTGGAGAAAGTGTAGGCCACTCCATTTGAGGTACCTCAGTCTCCAGCAACTATTCCCTAATGATGTGACCTCAATAAGCCTCATAACCTCAATGTCAGTCATGAAGTTGATATTAGGCCTGTGATGTTCATACAGAAGCACAATGACTGGATTAATTATGTTATTCAACTAGTAGGGGCTTGTCACTGTACCATTTAGCACCACCAAAGGCTCGTCTGGTGACAAAAGTGGCAGCTGCAAAATGCTCTCCTTCATTTTTGCTCAGAGTAAATTGACTTTCATTAATGAACAGCACTGAGGTCCACTGGTCCCTTAGCTAGCAAGGTGATGACACCTGCACCTGGTAGTGTGGTCAGGTACCCTTGCAGGTCGTCTAGCATGCAGTCCACACTGATGTAAACAGTTTTGAATGTTCTCACATGACACTTGGTTGCCTCTCACCTCCCTTAAAAGTGCCTAGAGTGGTCATTCGATTCTGAAGGACATTGTTCACAATGAAGCAGTCATCAGTGTGGGGTCCAGGCAAAGGATGTCCATTTCTATGCCTTTCAATTACTCTTCCAGTCTCTATCTCTTTTGCAACCTGCTGATATGACACACTGACACGAAGCATCTGAGAACCTCCTGCTTGATGCCTCGCAATGGTGATCTACTGCTTATCAATAATTAGGTGTTCTCTTGGTCTCATGATGTCAAAATGTGAGCACGATGATGAGGAAAACAGTTTAAATACCAATTTTAATTGAATACTACAAAATTCATTGGGCAATTCATTGATCAAACACCTGTTGTGAATTTCGACATTAAGCTCCTTGTTCGAGGACAGCAAGTTGTGCAAAAAGTCCTGAAACATTGAACAATTGGACGCCTGCATTCAAGAGTTAAGAGAAGGTCACATTAACTTGACTTGAGAAGGGTAGAGAGCATTTTAGTATCATCCTGAAATTTCACCTGAATATATCAGTTTAATTAGGGTCAAGCTATTAAACCCAGCCTCTGGCTGAGCTACACAGGGAACTAAGATGACAGCTATGGTGGCCGTAAAGAGATCTTAAAAAGATGGTAAACCACTGGTGAAAAAGCGACATTTAAATTGTTAAACGGCAACAATTGGGGCTAACATTGGCTGCTGCTTTTAAAGATATATGCCGAATTTATAATAAAGCCGTCATTTGCAATGTACAAAACCCACTTCCTACACCTTACAGCGATTTCTGACACTTTAAAAAACCTAACATTTCTTTCTTCTTCCATGCTGGAGTGGTGCTTTATATCCACGTCTCCTGCTCCCTGTCTTACACTCACCATCTGGCATCTTCTTTTTTCAGCATCACTCCTGTCTATCTTCTGGCCATAAGTTACACCACAAACACTAAATTCAAGTCTATGAGAGCCTGAATGAGGCTCTCAAACTTGTATTGAGTTGTGACTGCAAAACAGGGGACTTCGGGCGGCTTTGCACGTTGCAACATTGCACGTGCGATGTCGGTGGGGTCAAATCGAAAGTGACGCACATCCGGCGTCACTTTCGACATCGTTGTGTGTAAATCCTAGATGATACGATTAACGAGCGCAAAAGCATCGTTATCGTATCATCGGTGCAGGCTCCGTCTTTTTCATAATTACGCTGCCGCGACAGGTACGATGCTTTTCCTCGTTCCTGCGGCAGCACACATCGCTATGTGTAAAGCCGCAGGAGCGAGGAACATCTCCTTACCTGCCGCCGGCGGCTATACGGAAGGAAGGAGGTGGGCGGGATGTTTACATCCTGCTCATCTTTGCCCCTCCGCTTCTATTGGCCGCCTGCCGTGTGACGTCGCACGACCCGCCCCCTTAGGAAGGAGGCGGGTCGCCGGGCAGGTGAGTGCATGTGAAGCTGGCGTAGCGATAATTTTCGCTACGCCAGCTATCACAAGATATCGTACCTGCGACGGGGGCGGGGACTATCGCTTGCGACATCGCAGCATCGGCTTGCGATGTCGCAACGTGCAAAGCCCGCCTTAGATTTAAAGGATCACTCCAGTGGTGAAATAAAAAATACGTTGGGGTGGTGCTTAAAATGATTAACTGAATGAATGTATTAAGAAAATTTACAAATTGATATTGATTATACTTATTTATATGCTAATCACACAAAACATTAAAGGGATTGTACAGACTTGGGATGAAAGGCTGCATTCTCACTATGTGATTACAGACTCCTGAATCCTGAGAGCATGTGGTGCGTACACTGTCAGGATTCTCTGGTATTGCCGGCGAGAGCGTGCGGTCACATGACCACATGTATGCCGTTTTCATACTTATGTTCCCAGTGGACATATGCAACTTCCTTCAGTGCATATCTATTGAGACAAGCCGCGCACATCTAGCTGGCATGTAACTTCAAGTATTCAAATTGCATACTTGCGGTTATATGATTGCCCGCTGCCACCGGCAACACTGGAGAATCCAGGCAACGTGCACATCTCACGATGTCAGCATTCACAAGTCTAATGTCTCTTTCATTCCAAGCCTGAACAACCCTTTGATGATGAAGGACCAGTGTCCACGCTGTGTAGTTTTGACGCAGATTTTCAGAAATCTGTAGGAAAATCTGCATGTCCATTGTGAAGCCAGCAAAGTCTATGAGAATTCAGAAGTGCTGTGCCCACGTTGCTTATTTTTCCCTTGCGTGTTTGGTGCCGGAAAAAAAATCTGCACCAAATACGCAAGGGAAAAATACTCAACGTGGGCACAGCACTTCTGAATTCTCAGACTTTGCTGGCTTCACAATGGACATGCAGATTTGCTGCAAATTTCTGAAAATCTGCGTCAAAATCCGCCCCGTGGGTACAGGGCCCTAGTTTCCTTGATGAGTATTTGGTGCATTTTTAATGCCGCTTTGAGCAAAGCATAACCTCAACGTCTAAGGCTATGTGCCCACGCTGCGGATTTACCGCGGATTTACCGAAAATCTGCAGCAGCGGCACTTCCAAACCATTTCAATGGCATTTTGGAAATGCTGTGTCCATGCTGCGGATTTTTCCGCTGCGGATTTGCCGCGGATTTTGATGCGGAAAAATCTGCAGCATGTCAATTATTTGTTGCGGATTTTGGTACGGATTTTGGGTATAGAATGGGGAAAAAAAAAAAAAAAAGAAATCCGCATCAAAATCCGCGGCAAATCCGCAGGTGCGGATTTGCTGCGAAAGTCGCGGATTTTCATGCAGAAAAATCCGCAGGTACATTCTACCGTGGACACATAGCCTTACAGTTGCAGGAAATCTCAACCCCACTACGTTTTATTTTCTTTTTCCACACAGCATAAACTGACCTGAGGTACGTTCTTGAAATCCACAACATATCAATCGACCTTGTGGTAAATATAAGTTTTATTTGCGTATTTTCTCCATACATTTGAATGAGATGAGGAACATTCCTAAGTTAAAAATGCATATGTGTTTTTAATGCGTTTCCACAACAAAAAGGTAGTAAAAACACTTATTTAAAACGTGACACCCAAAGGTGACAAAAAATGCAGTTGAAAAACTTGATAAAAAAACGCATGTAAAAAAAACACCCTCATAAATGCACTGAAAAACCCAAGTAATCTAATTTACATAATGGGTACAGAAAATCTAACACATCAAAAACTTACCAAATAATCATCGTTGGTAGTTTGCTTAAACCAGTGACCGGTGAGATGTGTAACATTGAGTCTTATGACAATAGCATCTGCCATGAATAGGTATTAAAGGAGCAAATTAGAAGCAGAAAAAATGGCAAGCAGAAGGCTTTTACTTCACTCCGATAACGGCAAAATTGTGATAACTAGACAGGGTTGGGGCATCTCCAAAATGGTACTTGGCTCAAATATATCAAAAGAGGTCTAAAAAAAGACAACCAATGAACAAGCTACAACACCATGGGCACCTAAAGGTGCATTGATGCTATGTGGGAAGTGAAGCATAGCAATCACATCCTTCTTCAGCAGAATAACGCACCTGCCACACAGCACAATTGTTCAAGAATGGTTGGAGGATGCTTGGCCTTCAAATTCCCCTGACTAAGCATTTGTGGGATGTGCTGGAAAACTGGACAGCTTCAGAGGTCTTGAAGAGTTCATGATTTGAGGTTTCAGAACTGTTGGCAGTAGAAGGGGAACCTACACAATATTAGACAGGTGGTTCCGTTTTTTTAAACTCAAACATATACTGTAAATCCATCAGACTTTGGGACAAATTACAGTACAGTAATTAGAGTAGTTATTCAGGACTTTTCATATTTCTGTGCATTGTTATCAGAATCAACAGGCAGGTGGTTGCTAACTACCTACCTGTTCTACACAGGGATGATCTCTGCTGATTCAGCCAGCGATTCCAGCCCTCTTCAACAGAGCAGCACCTTCTCTTCCGGTATGCTCTGTTGATGGGCCGTCATTGCAAACATGTTACCGATGGTTCCAACACAGATGACTGTCAACTAGCATGACATCGGCAGAGATGCTCCCTCAGGGCAAAGTGCACGAGAAGGCATTGCTCTTTTTATGTGACATCAGCGGAAGTCGCAGAATCACTGGTAGAGATCTGCGCTGGGCTGTATTTAGAAACTACCTGCCGATTAGTTTTTAGCCCCATACACAAAAATATTAAAAGCTTTGGATAACCCCCTTTAAAAACTCTAATAAAGCCATGCGATAGAGGTATAAACCACTCTTCACTTTTAAAAAGAAAGCTTACATAAGTCCGCAACACAAGCAACAAAGTACGGCAGAAACCTCCCAAAAGCTAATGGTCTTAACCCTCACTCCTATTCCTTCCGCCACAGTACCATAGAGTCAGGCAGAGAAGTTCTCATACTCACCCAGCATGCACTGAACAATGACCATGGCCCCTGTGGATCTGCACACTGCTTGCTAAGCATTTCCACTCTCACATAGTGCCATAAAGTTAAAGTATATCCTCCAAAGATATCACAGGTCACAACAGCAACTTCCGAAGAGCCCAATAAAAGTGAAGCATATTCCACCACGCACATCAGAGGCCATATAGTCTTCCCTGGAGAAAGGTTGGCTGCAGATGTTATTTTATTCCACAACCCATTTTCTTCAGCTGCAGAGCTCGGAGCAGACAATTCAAAAGCTAAATAGCCCTTGTCTAATGGTTATGTCAGTCATACACAGAAGCAGAGCTGCTCATTATCATGGTAAATCTCTGCGTTTAATGCCATTGGTTCAGCCGAGCATTTGATGCATGTTATGGATTTAGACAATGCATTAAGTAATGGTGAAGTGAATCAACAAGCAGAATAGTCAATGTCTGCACCACAACACCACATGTTAACACTAGGTATACCATCCCTAACAACATCGGAAGAGTGGGTCTGTCTACAGACTACGTACTGCAATACACTCACTACTCTACATCGTACACTGCACATCTGTTTTTTCTTTAGGCAACATTAAGTGGGTCCCTAAAGCATTAGGCTATGAATAATATTAGGAAATACAGTGGAACCTTGGTTTAAGAGTAACTTGGTTTGAGAGCGTTTTGGAAGACAAGCAAAGCTTTTTACACATTTGTAACTTGGTTTAAGAGCAATGCTTTGCAATAAGAGCAAATTTCCACTGAGTACACGTTTCTGGTTCCATCCTTTCACCACGCTCTGACCCGCTATGGTGGTAACCTTCTGTACATATGTACTGTATACAGTATGCCATTGCACAGTACAGTACACAGTATATAGCATTTCTATCAATTTGCATTTGTGGATACAGTATTGTACTTTCTGCTAACCAGTACAGCACATTGCTTGTACTGTACCTCCCGCACACCAACAATTCTATTGTAAGCTAAAGTGCAGTTTAATTTGTTTTACATGTTTTCTTACTGTACAGTATTTTGTATTATGGTACTGTTATAATTTTATATGAATACAGTACATTTTGTATTGCTATAATAAGTTTGTATAAATACAGCAAATATTTTTAGGTTGTGGAACGAATTGTCTGCGTTTCAATTATTTCCTAAGGAAAAATTCGCACACTCCTGGAACCAATGATGCTCGTAATACAAGGTTCCACTGTATACAAAAGATATCTGGTTGTGTGATGCTTAACAACAATCTTGGTAGCAGACTGATGATACAATGCTCATCTGGAAATTCATCAGCTGCGATTAAAATTATTAGATAGTTGCAAGTCTTCTTCAAGACTGTCTCTGGTCCATACTCCAAAAGCTTGATCATTCTTCACCCAGTTTCATGGAATATGGTGCAATGTAGACTACCCTAGTGTGTATGGCCATACTTTGTGAGCACCGATACACCTACCAAGACTTTCACAGCCTGGCAACATCAACAGAAAAGACGTCAGACCTATTCGTGATGCCCATGTCAAATCTGCAGAGCCAGTCCATTTCCACATGGTAATGAGATTTTGCAAAATGTCATCCACAATGATGCTACTGCAATTCACAGGGCATTTTCCTTACAGAAAATCCAGCTGCAAAATGTGATCTTAAAGAGGTTTTCCCTTGAATAAAGGTACTTCTAAAGCGGATTTTAAATCAATCGATCTTAGAATAATAATTTCCACAACTGGATGTGTTTAAAAAGAAAAACATTCCTGTGCTGAGATAATGTTATATATGTGCCCCTGCTATATAACTGTGTAATGGCCGTGTCTGACCGTACAGGGGTATTTTCTGATCATACCACATCTCCTGGGCAGGGGAAGAAGCAAGAGTGTATACAGACATTACAATAGGGGATCCTTTATGTGAGGTAAGGCATATCCCTGCCTCTTTTTAAAAAAAAAGCTTTACCTCAAAGAATGAATAATATGCGACCAAATGCTGTGATGTCTTTTTTGCTTCCTCCTTGGTCCAGGAGCAGTGGTATGATCAGACCATACTCTTGTACAGTCAGACACAGCCATTACACAGTACATAGAGACACATGTAAGATTATTTCAACACAGGAACATTTTTTTAAACCCCATAATGAACTTTTTTTATGGGGAAACCCCTTTAAGACTAAGTTCAAATGAAAGTATAAAATTCATCCGCATTTTATCCAGACAACCTGGACGATTTCCATACATATTGTCATCTGTGTGGAATCAATTTTTATACATCAACATTTTAAAATGCAAAAGATCACACAATTTTCTAAGCTAATATTGGCAACGTATCCATAAAAAATCAGATGTACTACAGATGATCCATATTGGATCTTTTAAGGTTTTTTGTTTCCACACCAAAAAAGTTAAAAGGAATCGGTCAGCAGATTTTTGCTATGTAAGCTGAGGACAACATGACGTAGGGGTAAAAACAAAAAGCAATTATGGCCCTCATCTGTGTGAGCTATTTTTTTTACTTAAAGGGAACCTGTCACCATGTTTCTCCCATATGAACTGTGGCCACCACCAGTGAGCTCTTATATACAGCATTCTAGAATCTAATATATAAAGCTGTGTGTGTGTGTGTGTGTGTGTGTGTGTGTGTGTGTGTGTGTGTGTGTGTGTGTGTGTGTGTCCGGGATTGGCATCTGCACCGTCGCAGCTACAGCCACAAAATTTTGCACACTCACACGTATGGACCCCAAGAGCGTCATAGGCTATGTTTTGAGGGGAAATTTTAACCCCGCGCTTTACAAATATTCGCCAAAAAACCTGCCTCCATTAAAGCGAATGGAGTTGGGAGCCACAGTGCAGCCAAAACTTCAGAAGAATGTGCAGCCACGCCCTTATATGGAATGTTGGCGTGTCACAATGCAGCCAGGGAAAGAGAGACACAAAGAGACAAAGAAAGACAGACACCGGGAAACAGACAGACAGGGAAAGAAAGTGAAAGAGACAGACAGGGTAAGAGACAGACAGACAGGTAAAGAGACAAAGAGACAGACACAGGGAAAGAGACAGAGGGAAAGAGGAAAACTGGGAAAGAGACAGACAGGGAAAGAGACAAAGATAGATAGACAGGGAAAGAGACAGACAAAGATAGAGAGAGAGACAGAGATATATACAGAGGGGGGAGAGACAGACAGAGAATGGGAGAGAAACAGAGAGACAGTTACTATCCCGGGCGTTAATACATTCTATTTATACATTCTATCCCGGGAATGTTAATACATTCTATTTTGTTAACAACAGTTATTAACCCGGGCGAAGCCGGGTAGTACAGCTAGTACTATATACGAGAGCCCAGGCCACTCTGTATAACGTTAAAAACACCTTTAATTATACTCATTTGTAGATTGTTATCTCTCACGAGGTTGTCTTTTTTCCCTTTAAATATTGTATTTTCTATAACTGCTACTTGTTTGTATATGATCCGCCTGAATTGTAAAGCGTTGCGGAATATGTTGGCGCTATAGAAATAAAGATTATTATTATTATTATTATTATTTAGGCGCCGGACCGAGACCAGCAACACCCATCGGACCACCCCCTAGGTGACTATTATAAAAGTGTGGGTTTATTTAACTTTAAACAGAGCAGCCTGGCCTCTTATATACAGTACTAGAAGGTGGCCCGATTCTACGCATCGGGTATTCTAGAATTTACGTATTGTGTAGTTCATGTATGATTTTTGTTTTTATATATATATATATATATATATATATATATATATATATATATATATATATATATATATATATATATATATATATATATATATATATATATATATAGATATATATAGATATATATATATATAGATATATATAGATGTTGTTGTGTGTAGTTACCAAGTGTTTGTGTAGGGCGCTGTACATGTTCTGGATGTTGTCTGGGTGTGATGGGGGGTGAGAGCGGTGTTGTTTGTGTGTTGCGTTGTTTGTGGAGCGCGGTGTGTCTGTAGCGTTGTGTGTGTGTGGTGTGTTTTGGGGGGAGGTATGTTTTGTGCAATGTGCGTGTTGTGCGGTATGTGCGTATATTTGTGTGTGCAGCGTTGTCTGTGTGTGTGGGTGTCTGTGTAGGGCAGTTGTTTGTGGTTCCCAGTGTGTGTGTGTGGTGTGGTGTGTTGTGCAGTGCGCGCGCGCGCGTGTATGTGTGTGTGTTGGGGGGAGGTGTGCACTTCCCATCGTGCTCCATCCCCCATGCAGCGCACTCCCCATCGTGCTCCATCCCGTATGCTGCGCACCCCCATCGTGCTCCATCTCCCATCCTGCGCACTCCCAAACGTGCTCCATCCGCCATGCTGCGCACTCCCCATCGTGCTCCATCCCCCATGCTGCGCACTCCCAAACGTGCTCCATCCGCCATGCTGCGCACTCCCCATCGTGCTCCATCTCCCATGCTGCGCACTCCCAAACGTGCTCCATCCGCCATGCTGCGCACTCCCAAACGTGCTCCATCCCCCATGCTGCGCACTCCCAAACGTGCTCCATCCGCCATGCTGCGCACTCCCAAACGTGCTCCATCCCCTATGCTGCGCACCCCCCATCGTGCTCCATCTCCCATCCTGCGCACTCCCAAACGTGCTCCATCCGCCATGCTGCGCACTCCCAAACGTGCTCCATCCGCCATGCTGCGCACTCCCAAACGTGCTCCATCCGCCATGCTGCGCACTCCCCATCGTGCTCCATCCCCCATGCTGCGCACTCCCAAACGTGCTCCATCCGCCATGCTGTGCACTCCCCATCGTGCTCCATCTCCCATCCTGCGCACTCCCAAACGTGCTCCATCCGCCATGCTGCGCACTCCCAAACGTGCTCCATCCGCCATGCTGCGCACTCCCAAACGTGCTCCATCCGCCATGCTGCGCACTCCCCATCGTGCTCCATCCCCCATGCTGCGCACTCCCAAACGTGCTCCATCCGCCATGCTGTGCACTCCCCATCGTGCTCCATCTCCCATGCTGCGCACTCCCAAATGTGCTCCATCCGCCATGCTGCGCACTCCCAAACGTGGTCCATCCGCCATGCTGCGCACTCCCAAACGTGCTCCATCCGCCATACTCCGCATTCCCCATCGTGCTGCATCCTCCATGCTGCGCACTCCCAAACGTGCTCCATCCGCCATACTCCGCACTCCCCATCGTGCTGCATCCCCCATGCTGCGCACTCCCAAACGTGCTCCATCCGCCATGCTGCGCATTTCCAAACGTGCTCCATCCGCCATGCTGCGCACTCCCAAACGTGCTCCATCCGCCATGCTGCGCACTCCCAAACGTGCTCCATCCGCCATGCTGCGCACTCCCAAACGTGCTCCATCCGCCATGCTGCGCACTCCCAAACGTGCGCCATCCGCCATGCTGCGCACTCCCAAACGTGCTCCATCCGCCATGCTGCGCACTCCCAAAGGTGCTCCATCCGCCATGCTGCGCCAGCATCAGCCTCTCCGTCTCCAGCATCAGCCTCCCCATCCCAGCCTTCCCCAGGTTCAGCCTCTCTCCTCTCAGCCTCCTCCAGCACGCCGTGCTCCTCTGCCGACACTCACAGATCCGATCGCATACACTCACACACAAAGACACACACACTGACGATATTGCACATACGCGCCGATACTCACAACATCCGGGGATATCACATGCTTCTGGCCATGTGATCCCCCGGCAGGTCCTGGAAGCTCACAACAGCACAGTATCGCCGCCGAGAAGCAAGCGATATCCCAGGATGTTGTGAGTATTTGGATGCGATGTGATGTGTGAGGTGTGTGTGAGTGTGATCTGATTTGTGTGTGTATGTGTGTGTGTGTGTGCTGTTATGTGTGTGTATGTTCCGCAGCTGCAGGACCTTGATGTGTGGATGCGATGTGATGTGTGTGTGAGGTGTGTGTGAGAGTGAGTGTGAGCCGGTGTACACTGGTAACTATGATACACATCGGGTAACTAAGGGACCTTAGTTACCCGATGTGTATAATGGTTACCAGCTTTCACGGCCTCAGTCAAGATCCCAGCATCGCAAGGTTATGTCTGGCGCTGCTGGGATCCTGACGGAGCCGGTGTAGAAGCAAGCGATATCCCAGCATGTTGTGATGTGTGAGGTGTGTGTGAGAGTGAGTGTGAGAGTGAGTGTGATCTGATGTGTGTGTGTGTGTACTCACCTGGGAATCGGAGCTCCGTGTCAGTTGGGCCAGAGCGAGCGTGCATTGCGTGAGGGGGGCGGGGCCTGCAGAGAGCCGGGGCGAGAGGCCAATCCGTGTGGGGGGGCGGGGCCATGGCGAGCCCAGCGGCCAATCAGCTTTGTGTCACCGTAAGGACACAATTTCGGAGCATGACAGACAGACAGACAGACAGACAGACAGACAGACAGACAGACAGATAGACAGATAGACAGACAGATAGACAGACAGACAGAATAAGGCAATTATATATATATATAGATTCTAGCATGCTGTATATAAAGGCTCACCAGTGGTGGCCGCAACTCATAAGTGGAAAAACCTGGTGACAGGTTCCCTTTAAACTAATGGCTTTATTACCCTGTGATTAACATTGCATGACAAGAAACCCACAAGCATCCTGGTCCGACACCCTCCCCTTGCTCTGATTAACACCTCACAGTCAATCCACTATCTCTATTCAGAGCCTGGTGATGGTGGTACAGCTTACTCAGCTACATGATTAAAACTCAATTTCTTTGATTATGTGAGAACGACTGCACCCAGTAATCCAAGTGATACAAAGTTGGATTTCGGGTCTTATTGCCTACATTATGTTGTGCTGTCAGATGAGGTAGAAAAAATCTGATGACTAGAGCTGATCGAACGGCCAGTAATCCGGGGCCGGCGGATCACTAACAGATTTAAAAAATAATCCGATCCGCTACGGAATCCGGTGCCCATATAAGTCAATGGGGACCGGAATCCGGAGAGTAAAAACGTTTGTGGAGGGGCTAGGAGCGTGCGCGGCATACTCACCGAGGCGCTGTCATGGCGGCACACTCCTTCCGGGTCACGCTGTTACCTTCCGGAGCCGACAAATATTCATGGTTTCCCCACCCACCGGCTCGCGTTGGTTGCAGCTAGACGTGCCCCCATCCTGAGTGGCAGCGTGTCAGCTAACTGCAACCAATCACAGGACGGCCGGTGGGCGGGGAAAGCAGTACAGTCTGTCGGTCAGTTCACAGTAGTAAACACTCGGCAGCACAGTTATAGCGCTCGGCTGCAGCCCCAGCCGTCGTGCTGTATCTGTGCTGTGTATCCAGTGCCCGGAGTCACACGTGCGAGGCTGCCGGGTGCTGCCATGGCAGACTTGCATGAGCCCCTAGCACGTGTGACTCCGGTGAAAGTAAAAAAAAAAAAAAAAAAAATAGAAGACGTGCGGTCACCCCTAATCTTCACATCCAGCCATGATAACGCCGGCTGGGGGCTGGTACATCCTCAGCCCGCAGCCATCCGGAATGTTGCATCTGTTAGATGTGACCATACCGGTGTGCGATACCGGCTCTTCCCGCTAGCGTGATGCGGTGCCAGTCGGGGTAATAGAGGTTAATAGCGGCACATAGCAGCTACTAAACCCTAGCTTTGTGTGATGGCACAGGCGTCTGTCAAGATACCTGCATCACACAAACCTGTAAATGACAGTAAATAAACACAGACACAGAAAAATCCTTTATTTGGAATAAAGTACAAAACACTCCTCCTTCACCTCTTTATTAACCCCCAAATACCATGCAGGTCCGACGTAATCCACAGGAGAAGTCCCACGCCGCTTCAGCTCTGCTACATCTGAATATCACAGAGAGCGGCACGACCGACCGCTCTCTGTGAGCTCCAGAGAATGAATGAGCTACGCATTGAGCGGTGACGTCACTCAGGTCATTTGCGGTCACAGCTGGAGGTTCCCATGGTCCTTCATCAGGTAACCTGACCTCAGGTGGAGGTCACTGAGTTCACAGACCTGCATCTCCTAGCCAAAAAAACTGCGCTTTTTCTGCTAAGAGATGCAGATTTTGTGCTGAAATTTTTATACCATATTCCTGCATCTAATCTACACCTCCTGGCAAAAAATCACGGTGTTTTGATGCAATTTTTATGCTGCGGTTTTTGCCGCGGTTATTTTTTCGCGATTTTTGCCGCGTTTTTTTTCCAGGAGGTGCTCATTTGGTGCTGAAATAGTCTGCACCAGCTTTCAGCACCAAATTTCCACCTGTGGCAATTTTTTTTTATTTTGTTTTTATTTTTGGGGGCCAAGGGATGCAAATTTGATGCTGTGATTTTTAGACCATATTTCTGCATCCAATCTACACCTCCTGGCAATCGCAGTGTTTTGACACCTGTCTGAAAATGAGGTGCATGTACCTAGAAACACATGCACGCTCCTGTCACAAGTGTGTGCGGGTGATGCGCTGTCAGACTCGTGCGGGTCTGACATGACATCACACGGCACAGCCTGCTGCTGTCTGAACATGAGCGTGCATGTGTTTCTAGGTACATGCATGCTCATGTTCAGACAGCAGCAGGCTGTGCCGTGTGATGCCTGTCAGATGTGTATGCGTCAGTGCTGCGATGTCAGACTCGTGTGGGTCTGACATCACCCGTCACAGTCTGCCACTGTCTGAACATGAGCGTGCATGTACCTAGAAACACATGCACGCTCCGGTCAGATGTGTGCGCGGCTGTGCTACGATGTCACACTTGTGGGAGTCCCTCGCTGTGACAGCTGCCTAAGATAAACCGCATGCGTTTTTTTTTTTCTTTTTAAATTTAAATAAATAAGTTAAAAAAAAAAAAAACACGTGCGGTCCCCCCCAGTTTTCATTCCCAGCCATGATCACGCCGGCCGGGGGCTGGTATATCCTCAGCCCGCAGCTGCCCGGTATGGTCGCATCTGTTAGATGTGGCCATTCCGGTGCGATATCGGCTCATCTTGATTGCCCTGGTGCGGTGGCAATCAAGGTAATAGCAGGGGTTAATAACAGCGCATGGCTGCTATTAAACCCCAGGTTTGTGATCGCACGGGCGTCTGTGAGATACCCGCATCACAAACCTGTAAATTACAGTAAATAAACAAGACACAGAGAAATCCTTTATTTGGAATAAAGTAGAAACGCAGCCTCCTCCTTCACCACTTTATTATCCCACCACAGCCCTCCGGCGTAATCCACACGAGATCCAGCGGCGACACATCCAGCTCTGCTACATGTCAGAGCGAGCAGCCATAGAGCACGGCTGCCCGCTCTGAGTGCAGCCTAGCAGCCTATTACTGAGCTGCGATGACTGCACGGCAGAGCTGTCACAGGCTGGGGGCGTGTCAGCCAGGAACCAATCACAGCTGAGAGGACGGCCGGTGGGCGGGGAAAGCACAGAAAGCTGTGTGACTGCGTGCACAGCACAGGAAGTGAAAGCGCGACCCGAAAGCAAGTGTGCCGCCATGACAGAGTCTGGTAAGTATGAAACGCTTATTTATTTATTGTTTTTTAACATTTTTATTAATTGCAGATTCCGGATTGTGCAGCTGGTATCCCGCGCCCGGGTCCGGCCCGGGGATAGCGCTGAAACCGCGCGGATCCGGACGTTTATAGTCCGGGTCCGCTCAACACTACTGATGACAGATTCCCTTTAAGTAAATAAGTGTCATTCAAAATATGGAAGAAACTTGTATGAACTGTGTTTTTGAACAGCCTCATCTGAACAACATGGGTCCTAGTCCTGTCCGAGTTAAGTTCGTTTCTCCACGGAGAGTACTAGGATCGAAAATAATTCATGTGCACCTAAGACTGGAGTTAGACCGCAACTTTGATCACAACACAAGTTGTACGGCCAAAGACCACTGTGTGCAGCTGCAATACAGTACAGATGACTAGGGTTGCATTGCATTACCCTTACGGGCCAGTGACCAGTAGGTCACAAAAAGTTAGAAGCAGTTTGTTACGATAGTCTCTAGGGGTTGAAATGTGACCACATTCACCTGTATTATGCTGCAATATAGCAGTTACCTGTAGCCCAGAGCCTAATAACCACACAGATAAACACATTAAACCGGGGACAGAAAAGAATAATAATCAAAACGTTCATTTTAGAAGTGCAATTATGATAATGAATTCTTATTGAACATAACTTAATTCAGTAGCAGTCTGTTAGAGATTCAGGACACAGAACAATGGCTTGTTAGAAATGAAGGCTACACAATCAGTAGGTCACTGGATGACCGCCACTCAACCTACATAGTTCTTTTTCAGTAGGAGGAAAGTTTTCTTTTCTTCATAAACAAAAAAAAAAAAAACGGCAAGAGAAAAATAAATAATGTGTTTGTCTTTCACATGTCCAGTCTCTCCCACTTTAAAATCCAGCAAGGCTCGTCATCCGGTTCTAGAAGTCAGCCTTTTGGGCACTGGAGATCAATTACAAGCTGCCGGTAAAGATTTTGTCAATATAGAGACAGCAAACAAATGCTTGGCTACAAAAGAGGAAAATGCTGAAAGTCAACCAGCCCCATGGGCATCACAATAGGCAAGCGACATCGATATAAACAATATAGGATGACACCTTCCATGCTGTATTAACCATATACATGGATAGGGTAAGACCTCATACAAAGAAGTATTACACATATACTTTCTACAGGTAATTTATTCTTTACTAATAAAAAAAAACATCAAATACTCCGTGATGACATAATAAATCCCAGGAACTGGATTAATGGACTTGCTATTCATGTGAGTATACCACTACAGACCGTAATGTGGTGAGCCAGGAAATGTGATAGATTTCTTGGGTTTTTTTTCCCCATGGTCCGTAAAGCTTCAATATTTGTGTTCCACTTTACAGTCAACACAAACATTCCATCAGCGCTGCAGCCAATCACTGACCTCAGCAGCTCTACTGAGGTGAACCACATGAGCTGCTGAGCTAGTTGATTGACTGCAGTGGTGATGCACGCTGTAGTTGTGATGACACTACTGCGGTGGCAGGGAGATGGCGCTAGAATGGGTGCATGTGGGCACTATCTGACTTTTACAGGAAACATTTGTGATCCACTTTTCTAAAAATATAAAACCCCTTTGGATTTACGTTATCGCCAATCTTTTTTAAACAAATGTCTCTTTTACACAATATATAATTGGATGACATAACTGGAAGCCGTGAGGTGGGCAGACCAGCCATATCCAGTATTCATTTCTGCATGCATGGTCCGGTGATGATCTGAAAAGCTGAAGCCAACATCTTAACACGCTCTAATTAAGATTGATTATTTATTTATGCTTTTTCTTGGCTTGGAAACGGACATCTTTCCAAACGCTTGCTGTTTGTATTGAGGACATTTTCAAGTACAGCGAACTGCCAAAATGGAGTGATGGCCACACGTGCCTCGCGCCATTCATGGTCTGTGGAACTGCCGGAGAAGGCCCAAGAGAGCTCAGCTGTCTCCAGCAGTCCCATAGTGTGCAAGGAAAACGGGCAACAGTAAAGATCAAGGCCAATTTGTGATGGCTAGGAGAATGGTCTTGTGGGCGTTTTTACTAAGCTGTAGTTAAGTACCTATCATTAATAGCATACATAGGTTCACAATAGTGCATGGCACTTCAAAAAGACTTAAAGGGAACCTGTCAGGTGCAATATGCACCCACAACCATGAGCAGTTCTGGGTGTATATTGCTAATCCCTGCCTAACCGTCCCTGAATACACTAGCATAGATAAAGGGATGTTTAGAAAAAGTATTTCTAAAGATCACATATGATATGCTAATGAAGCCAGCAACTAGTTGCAAGGGTGTTTGTTCCCTTGGCTAGTCAGCCCTCTTAGCAAGTAAGCACGTTCCTGTGGGCTATAAATGACTGGATATATACAGTTGGATAAGAGACAATAAACATAGCCAAAAACAGCAAAAGTACAAACTAATGAAAAAAATAAGCTCGCAGGGGTGGTGGGACATGGTGCCGGGTGTTCCCTATACAAGAGATATCTTTCCTTTTTGAGTTAATCTTACCTAGTTATACTTACATTAGGGTATCCAGTGACTTGGAAGGCTCCTACTAGGGTGTAATGGAGTAATTTATTTTTTTTTTACTAGTTTGCATTTGTGCAGTTTACTTGTCTATGCTTAATGTCTCTCATCCCACAGTTCTAGATCCAGGCATTTATAATGTCCATTTCGATGAGGTATTCCCTGTTATATTTATTTAGTATATTTTTGTTCTTCAATTAACATATCTATTTATAACTATATTCTGTTATCTCATGGTTCTCTTCTTTTCTTGGGAAGGTGATTTGGTAGTTTGTGGTTCATTTGTAGTTCGTACCTGTCAAAGTTCTGTCTAAAGAAGGCAAACTGGTAAACCAACAAAAAGGGTGAAGAGCACCCAAGGCTCATTAAAGCAGAAGTGATTTCTATTCTATCTGGTCCAATTTGCATAAGAGATACTGTCCCACCAACAGCTAGCTATGATGGAAAGGTGCAATGCATCCAGTTGTATAGTTACTGTGCATATGTTCACCTCTGTCAAAGGTTGATGCCTCCTACAATGGGCGTGTGAGGAGAAGAAAGGTGGCAAGTTTGGCTAAATCTCCTACAATGGGCGTGTGAGGACAAGAAAGGTGGCGAGTTTGGCTAAATCTCCTACAATGGGCGTGTGAGGAGAAGAAAGGTGGAGAGTTTGGCTAAATCTCCTACAATGAGCGTGTGAGGAGAAGAAAGGTGGCAAGTTTGGCTAAATCTCCTACAATGAGCGTGTGAGAAGAAAGGTGGCAAGTTTGGCTAAATCTCCTACAATGGGCACGTGAGGACAAGAAAGGTGGCGAGTTTGGCTGAATCTCTTACAATAGGCGTGTGAGGAGAAGAAAGGTGGTGAGTTTGGCTGAATCTCTTACAATGGGCGTGTGAGGAGAAGAAAGGTGGTGAGTTTGGCTAAATCTCCTACAATGGGCGTGTGAGGAGAAGAAAGGTGGCGAGTTTGGCTAAATCTCCTACAATGGGCGTGTGAGGAGAAGAAAGGTGGCGAGTTTGGCTAAATCTCCTACAATGGGCATGTGAGGAGAAGAAAGGTGGCAAGTTTGGCTAAATCTCCTACAATGGGCGTGTGAGGAGAAGAAAGGTGGCAAGTTTGGCTAAATCTCCTACAATGAGCGTGTGAGGAGAAGAAAGGTGGCAAGTTTGGCTAAATCTCCTACAATGGGCGTGTGAGGAGAAGAAAGGTGGCAAGTTTGGCTAAATCTCCTACAATGAGCGTGTGAGGAGAAGAAAGGTGGCAAGTTTGGCTAAATCTCCTACAATGGGCGTGTGAGGAGAAGAAAGGTGGCAAGTTTGGCTAAATCTCCTACAATGGGCGTGTGAGGAGAAGAAAGGTGGCAAGTTTGGCTGAATCTCTTACAATGGGCGTGTGAGGAGAAGAAAGGTGGTGAGTTTGGCTGAATCTCTTACAATGGGCGTGTGAGGAGAAGAAAGGTGGTGAGTTTGGCTGAATTTCCTACAATGGGCATGTGAGGAGAAGAAAGGTGGCGAGTTTGGATGAACTATGTTGGTTACACATTACAAATGAGCAGAGCCATATACATCACTTACCCGAGTAATCAACGGCATCAGGATGCACTGTGAGAAAACAGACTGGCAGGAGTCAGCACAAGAGCCATCTGCACACACATCAGCCTCTATACCATATGCAGGCACACAAAAAGCCACTGTGCGCCATACTGTACCATATTCCTCTATAGAGTTCCTGGAGTATAAGAAAAGTACTTTATCCTCTTAAAAGAGATTACAGATTTGAGAATTTTCTCCAGACTGGTTATGAAATCTCTTGTGACGTGCAACAGATGTCTATCTTCATAACGGATAAACAGAATCTGTTGTTTCTCCCCTCACCCTGTCAACTAAATGATTCAAGAAATACAGTAAAAGTACAGATCTTTATACTATGGTGGAGACCACATACATTCTGCACCTTCTCAGAACATGTACAAGTAAAAACAAAGCATACCAGGCCCATGACTCACGCCAGGCATATCCAATTACAGCTTTTACAAAACCTCAAGAGGCGCTCATTTTTATCCCATGGTAGGCGTATGGAAAGAGTTGAGGTTTGATTCTGTAAATCAGACACAATGTAGAGGTAACACTGGGATCAACTTCTAAAAACACAGACCTCACATGATCTGGTGTTTGCGGATTTTTTTTTCATGGCATTTTTCATTATCTTGCGGGTGTGCAGGAGTAGGAGACAAACCATTGCCTAATGTCCCAGCATCTCCTAGGTCAGGAACCAGAAGACTGAGTAAGGATAACTACTTACAATATTAGAATATACCTTTGATGGAAAAACAAACTATAAAAATCTGGTCAATGTCCCATCTAATCTGAAAAATTATATTTGAGAAACATTGAGAAAAAAAAACTTGTTTTTGCGCTGAAGTATATGTGAAGCTCCAATGTACACTATTACATTTACACGTGTGGCTGATTTTATGGCAATTTAGACAGCTGCAATTACACGTTTCTCAAGTTAGCATTAATAATAATTCCACATTCTGCTAAAACAAACCCAGCTCCAGCACATCTGCCTGCGAGCGCAGACTCATTAACAATGATGGCAGCTAAAAAGCGCGGCTGAAAAGACTTGGAGCAGACAAATTGCCGTTTTAAGTTCATATTTGTGGAAGCCTTTGTTTAGGCCTTACAAATGTATCATTACCAGAAATAATGTCTTTTTAACCCCTACATCAAGCTTTAATTACACGCCTGGTGTTGGTTTTCATTCATGCATAATGACTTTATGGTAAACTAAGGAGCAATGCAAATCAAATGTATTCGGCATTTAAGATGAAAACACGCTGTGGAAACTACAGAGCACGGCGACCGACTATACAGAGATGCAGGGCCTGATCGCAGGGATTGTGAAGGCAACTTAGCAAGAATATTGGGAATTAGGAATGCAATAATAGGTAACGACTAGTGATGGGCCAACCCCAACTGTGTTCGTGCACACGATCCCGAACATGAGTTTTCCTGGGAAGCTCGTGTTACAGTTCAGGTCCAGGGTCTGTAAAGAAAAAAATAACTGAAAAAAAAGCACATTAGTAAAAAACATTATGATTATATTTACCGCTCCCGCGACGCGTCCTGCAGACCCGCTCAGCCACTGTCTCCCGGCCGCTTCTGCTTCCGATCATTAACTTATGGAGGTATTCACTAGACCACTCGTCACTCTGCAGTTTTCAGCTTTTTACGGCCATCTTCGCGGTGACGTCAGGGTTCACCTGAGTCCATGAGCCATGGACTCGAGTGAACTTGGACTGTCACTGTGCTAGTCTCACATCAGTATCACTCGGCACGGCGTACACTCTCCTTACAGGAACGGGTCGGCTGCATGTATTTCCATGCAGCTGAGGCGCTCCTGTCAGGAGAGTGTGCGCCATGCCGGGTGATACCGATGCGAGACTCACAGGAGTCATACGCAAGCCTCAGCTATGCACTCGGGTGAAGTCTGACAGCTCTCAGCTGAGTCTGTGTGAGCAGACCTGTGTTTGCCTTCTCGCACAGATGTAGCAGAGCTGAAGATGCTCTCTCGCCTTTGGACTACATCGAAGGTTTTTTTTTGGGGGGTAATAAAGATGGAGTCCTAAATGTCTTCTGTTTTATTTCTAATTAAATCTTTTTTTCTTCGTCTTGTTGTTTTCTGTGATTAGATGCTGAGTAACCTGAAACCAGCCCATACATTCTAGCATCTAGAATATATGGGAAAATTATAGGTCACTCCTAGTCCAATCACAGATGCCCATTCTGTGTGACAGCGTCTGAGACTGCCTGTTGGGTCCCTCACACATACAGTAGTGTAAAAACAAATTTTAAAAAAATGACGTTGCGCTCCACAGTATTTTTGATTCTCAGCGCAGATAAAGCGGAAGACTACGGGCTGCCAACCCCAACTGCCTGGTTTTACTTTGGTTGGCAATCAAAATACAGAAAATCCCATTATTTTATTTTTTTTTACTTAAAATAAAAAGAATGGAAAAAAAACGCGTGGGGTCCCGCCATATTTTGATCGCTAGTCAGATGGGGGCTGGGATTCTCCGCAGCCCACAGCTGCCCCTGGAAATTACGCATGGTTTCTTAGTACCATTTCCAGGCGCTTTACCTGGCTCGTCCAGCAGCCCTGATGGCGGTGGAACGCTGGGTAATAAAGGGGTTAATACCAGCTTTGTATTCTCAGCTGGTACTAAGCCCATGGCTCACGGACTCGGGTGAACCCTCACGTCACCGCGAACACGGCCGAAAACAGCCGAAGACTGCCGAATGATTAGCAGTACAGTGAATACCATCGGAAGTTAATGATCGGATCCGGAAACAGAAGCAGGCAGAAAATAGAATCTGTAGGACACGTCGCGGGAGCGGTAAGTATAATGACAATGTTATTAACTATATTCTTTATTTTACTGACCCGCCTTGCGCCATCCCATAGCTGTAAAGTCCAAGTTCGGGGTTCAGACGCAAGTTCGCATTATCTCAGAACCCAAACTCGAACTGTACAAAATGTTAGGGCGAGTCTCCCGAACATCGAGGGGTTTGCCCATCACTAGCAATGACACTAAATATACTTCACCTGCCCCTTATATGGGCTTAGACACAAGTTTACATAAAAGTAACTAACTACATACATGGAAAATGTCAGAAAACAAACCTTTGAAGCCACTTCAAAAGGTGATAGTGACTTTATATCCATCTCCACAACGGTCCCCCATTGAGGTCAGCAGCCAAACACCAGTGAGTTGGAGAGGAGGCAATGCATGTGCCGGCTCTCTCCATTCATTAATACAGCTGAGACCATTTGCTTGGCTGCATTCAGCTACTACTACAGCAATTAAAGGATAGTCGCGTGCCACCATCTTTCTATTCACTGCTGGATGGTCGCCGGTGGGAATAGGGGAATTCCGTTCTGGAGAAAGGCATATGTCCCAGAGGTGGGACTCACATTCATCAGACATTTATGTAGAGCGAAAACAAAAGTGCAATAAAATATGAACAACTTCTCGTTCTGAAACTAGATATCAAAACACATACAGCAACAAATGCTTAAAGATGCTGCTTTAGATCAAGGATAACTACCGTAATCACTGACCCCCATGGGCCACACCAAATTATATTTGCCAGCATAAAGAATTTTTAAAAGCTCATGGGTTATCTAATATGAATCAATTCTAACACGGTCGACGTGTTCATAGATTTTGTGTAAAATCATTTACGGTTAAGAAGAGATTCATCATTAATATTTAATCTCGCATTATGAGGAAAGTACATTTTTCACGTTTCTATTCATTCAGACATGTAAAAGACGATGACAAATGAAAGTTTATTTTATTTGTTTGCATTTATTTTTGCAAGTCAAAATCCAGGGTACATGCTAATCTTCTATTTCTACTTACTTGGAGGTTTTCGTATCTCCCGTAAAGGTCAATTGTGAGAGCCATACAAATTCTCTCCTTGACAAGAACAGATATGCTGAAATATTGAGGGTCCCAGAGATGGGATCTGTCAAATATTAGCTATTTCATGCATATCCTTTAAGAAAAACTCAAAGCACTCCCATGAAAATTTTTATCCTTTTAATATATTGTAATAATCATTTTATATAGCTCTGTGTACTTACGATTGCTCATTTTGCCCTTCTACCCAGTAAATTCTTCTGTTTTCCATTAGGTCTATAACATCACGATTAAACTATGTACAAAAAGGAAGTCTCTTTTACCTGCATGACTCATCATTAGAGCTGCAAATCTAAGCAACGCTGACGATGACACGCAGGAAAAAATTACTTCCTGTTTTTACATAGAGCTTAGAAGGATTCAGCTAGTCTGTTTTTAATCACATGATAATTGCACTATATTAAAGGGAAACAGTCACCGGATTTTTGCTACCTCATCTGAAAGCAGCATAATGTAGAGACAGAAACCCTGATTCCAGCGATGTGTCACTTACTGAGTTGTCATATTGATAAAATCACTGTTTTCACTGCTGCAAATCTAGCAGTTATACAGAGCTCATGAATATGCTGGATCCCTTGCAGCAGGGCAAGTCATCCTCTAATGATAATCTACTGCTGATTAAACACGGATTTTATGAAAACGACACTAAGCAGCCCAGTAAGTGGCACACTGCTGGAATAAGAATCTCTGCCCCTACGTTATGCTGTGCTCAGATTAGGTGGCAAAAACCTTGTGACAGATTGCCTTAAAAAAAACGGTCTTAAAATAAAAAAAGTTTATAAATTAAAAATACTGTGGCATTTGAAGACTACAGAGATACCGTGTTTTTCCAAAAATAAGCCCTCCCCAAAAATAAGCCCTAGCAGGGATTTTCAGCATTTTCGGAGCAAGGCTTAAATATAAGCCCTTCCCCGAAAATAGGCCCTAGTTAAGGATCAATAATGAAGTGTCTGTACAGCTAAAAAAGTTACAGATACTGCAGGACACTTCATTATACACAGCAGGCACCCAGTAATCATACTCACCTGACGCTGAGCAGCAGGACCTGCAGTAATCACACCCCGGCACACATCAGCTCACACACACACACACATCCGATCTCACATTCAAACATATCCGATCGCACGCACACACGCACACACACATCCAGTGACACCGATCTGTTCTCGCCGGCAGAATCCTGAGAGGCTGTGCGGTGGAGCGCAAGGACCTGCGGACACATGTGACTTCATCCCATCATCCCCTGCGGCCGGAAGCGCTGGACGTGATATGATGTGTGCGTGTGTGTGTGTGATCTGGTTGGTTGGGGGGTGTGTGTGTGTGTGTGTGTGTGTGTGTGTGTGTGTGTGCGTGCGTGCAAGCCAGCAGCAGGGGAGGACGGCGTGCAGCACTCACCGGAGATCACAGGAGGACCTGGGAGCCACGCAGACGTCCGGGTCTGGTTAAGTGCGAGTCTGCTGGGAAGTCGAAGTCTGCTTTTTTGGGGAGTAAACTTATCCCCCAACCGTGTTTCTCCAAGAATAAGACCTCCTCCAAAAATAAGCCCTAGTGCTTTTTTGGGGGACAAAAAAAATATAACACAGTGTCTTATTTTTGGAAAAACACGGTACCTTTAGTCCCTGGGATAAATTCATGAAGAGGCTCTGCTCCTAGTCAAGGTGTAGCATGCATTCTGTTATTCTGAGTCTGTGCGATATACGCTCCTCTTCTTATTAATGAGCAATGCATGCCAAATTTCTCATAGACTATTATGGGCTCTAATAAAGTCAATAAAGTCTGGCTATTGATGAACAAGTGAAGTAACATGCAGTTACTTTGCGTACTTGATAGACTCCATAGAATGGAGTCTATAAAAGTCTACTAAAAGCTGAGCATATGGAAATTACAGTTCTGCGTGAGAAGGGCAAAAAGGACCGCACACTGTGCAACCCTGACCAGAAATGGATGGTTACCTGGGAACATTTCCTACATTTTTTAACAGATTACGTAAATTAAATTTAAGTACAAAGTAAAAAAAATAAGCCCATTTTAGATAATGGGAGAACGCCTCGGGGTCATGTCCACACCTCTGAGTATAACGCAGAACACAGAAAGGCTTACCCACACAACCATGTGCAGTATGCAATATGGTGCACAATAAAGAATCCGTACTGTAGTCAATATAAAAGCAGAGCACAGCCGTGACAACACCGGAGCTGTTTTATAAAAAAAAAAAAAGGAGGATAATTGTCACTATGAGATGAGGATTCAAACAGTGGGATAGCTAAATGGCGCACAGAAGTACTAAGTAATGGAAGGATAATACTTTTGATGATGGAACCTCTGAATGTCCGGCCATGCCGAGGAAGAAAGCTATGCGGAGACAAATATTAATTTGTGTGCGCTCCAGGGCAAGAATGAGGGCTCAATGTGTTTTAGAACACTAGAAGTACAGGAATGTAGAGGAATATTGGCAATCTGACTGCCTGCTGTTTTCTGGCAACGAACCTTTGTGATTGCTTTTCCCCGGGGAGCAGAGATACAAAATATATGGAAAATGAAAGTGCTCAGCACACACCAGACTAATAGTAATAAAAAGCCGCACTTCTTAAAGGTGTGCCCGAAACTTAAAAGGGATTTCCACCCAATTACATGTTTAAAAAATACCTGACACTGCCATAAAGAGAGAAAGAAGTAAAACTTTACTAATCTCTACAGTGGTTATTCCTGGGCCTAAACTCCCCGGGTCCCCCTGCTGGTCTCCGTTTACCAGGCTCCAGGTAGCGGTGTCTGCTTATGACTGCTTCACCAATCACTGGCTATAACACTAACGAGTCTGTGTCATTAAGGACATCACAGCCAGTGAGCGACTAAAGTGGCACATGACACAATCACTGGAATGGCGGAAGCCAGATCAATGGGGGATCTGGAAAACATCACCAATGGAATGGTAGGGATTAGGTAAAGTGGGTATTAAAGGGGTTGTCCCACGAGCAAAGTTGATTTTAATCAATAGAGTTTGGAATAATAATAATTTCCACAATTGGACGTGTTTAAAAATAGTGTTCCTCTGCTGAGATAATGTTATATATGCGCCCCTGGTATGTACTGTGTAATGGCCGTGTCTGACCGTACAGGGACATGGTCTGATCATACCACAGCTCGAGTCAGGGGGGGGGGGGAAGGTAAAAAGAGTATACAGACATTACAGCACAGGTTCATAGCTGCTGCTTTCTGTGAGGTAAAACAATTCCATGCCCGTTTAAAAACATGTTTTACCTCACAGAAATAATCAGCTGTAATCCAGTGCTGTAAAGTCTTTATACTCTTTGGTGTCCTCCCCGGCCCAAGAGATGCGATACGGTCAAACCATGTCTCTGTATGGTCTCTGCACTGGAATGTTTTATTATTTTTTTATTTAAACACATCCAATTGTGGAACTCCTTTTTATTCTAAGATCTATTAAAGGGAATCTGTTACCTGTTTTTTTGCCACCTAATCTAGAGCAGCATAACGTAGGGGCAGAGACCCCGATTCCAGCGGTTTGTCACTTACTGGGCTGCAAAGTGTAGATTTCATAAAATCAGTGTTTAATCAGAAGAAGATTATCATTACAGGACTACTTTGCATGCTGTCAGGTATCCAGCATATTCAGGAGCGCTGTATAACTGGTAAATCTGCAGCAGAGAAAACATTGATTTTATCAAAATGACACAAAACATTTAGTAAGTGACACATCGCTGCAATCAGGGTCTCTGTCTCTACATTATGCTGCTTTCAGATGGGGCAGCAGAAACCTGGTGACAGATTACCTTTAATTAAAATGTACTTTATTCGTGGGAAAACCCCTTTAAGCCTTAGGCTATGTGCCCACGAGACGCTCGTACCTGCGGATATATTCGCAGGTACGGCCGCATGTTTCCCGCAGCTGCCCGCCGGCATCCGCAGCTATTTTTAGCTGCGAGTTTCCAGCGGTATAGCTGCGGGAAACATGCGGAGTTTCACACGATTTACCTGCGGACGTCCCGGCCTCTATCTCCATAGCGGAGGGCCGGGATCTCCGCAAGTAAATCCGCATGAATAATTGACATGCAGTTAGGTGCGGCTGAGGGCTCTCCGCAGGAAATTCCGCAGCCGCACTTTCCGCAGCGTGGACACAGACACTCCCCATGTCCCATAGGGTAACATGGGGAGTGCCTGTACATGCTAGAACCTGCGGATTTGTCTGGAAAATCCAGAAAAATCCGCAGGTTTTCCGCGGCAAACTCCGCAGCAAAAAGCTCCCGTGAGCACATGGCCTTACTGTCTATCACTGTCAGCTGTATGTAAAATACTTCAGGAGGCTACACCCTCATTACCATCTAAGCTGGAAGACCAGGCTGATTTTTACCCTGCTGGAATTGCCATTTGTATGGAAAGATGTGCCTAGGAGAGGAAAATCCTGCACAGATTACAGACCTTCCTACCCTGAGATGGCATGGATCGGCTAATTACAGCCCATCAGGATGCTGGAAATCCCATTCTAACTTTACCTTTCATCTCACAGGCAGCCAGCAATCTAGGACACAGAAATAAAGCCGCGTCTATATGATATTGAAGATGAGCTCGCAGCACAGTGTTCTGCTGTAAAGTACTGTGTGTGCTGGCACAGGGCTGTGTAGCTGCGGGCGCAGTATGCCATCCAGGAGCAGGTGTTCACGCTGCAACGCTGCATCTGTATTCTGTCTGGCACCTTCCAGAGTGTTACTAAAGACAAATCCGCTCCTATTATCCATCCTTACACTGAAATGAAGAACAAAGCGCAAATTCCCCAACAGTGATTGGCTGTGAGAGATATAGATTTACTAATACTAAACAGGTATTTGTGCTTCCTAAGTGCGTAAGTGATGCAATTGTGCCAGTCACAACAAGATACAGCCAACGTGAAAGGGACGCTCCAAATACAGCCTATTATTCTGTTACAAGGGCAGTCATTCAGCATGCACTATATACACCACTATGCACGGATGCTCCATGGGTACCAATAATGTATGGAATGGGGAGGCACTACAGAGAAGTCACTACATCATATCTGTGGGCAGAAGATGGAGACATTTACAGACAGAACATTAATGCCCAAAGAGTAAGGCAAGACTCCTTACCCTGCACAAGGCCATATGTGAAATCCACATTACCTGCACCCCATAAGAGGTGGCCTCAGGCTGCTGAGCCCATACTGTACCTCCATACACAGCGGCACATGGCCGTGCTTGAATACGAGTTACCATGTGTAGGAGCCCATAGTTGGGAGTTGATTCAGCAGTGATAATATTTAAGTTTTCCCAGGATACTTTATACCCAGTGACTAGAAATGTAAACGTGTAAGGCCGGGGCCACACGGGGCACTACTGCGATGCTCGCATGACACTCGGCTCGCGCTGGCAGTACAACAGGAACCGAGTGTCATGCTAGTATCCCTGCGTCTGAGGTCCGACTGTGTGAGCGGACCTCAGCTGCGGGGGACGGGCTGGCGCTGAGGAGGGGAGGGAGGGATTTCTCTCCCTCTCTCCTCCGTAGCCGCCTATTGCCATTCTCGCACTACACTCGCGGTACACGGCTGTACCGTGAGTGCAGTGCGATTTTTCTCTCGCCCCATAGACTTGAATGGGTGCAAGAGAAAAGAGTCTCGCATTACACCCGCAGCATGCTGCCATTGTTTTCTCGGTCCGATTGGGGCTGAGAAAATAATCGCTCATGTGTGCTGACACACAGGCTAGAATTGGTCCGAGTGGAATGTGATGTTTTATCGCACTCCACTTACACAGATATTCTCACCGTGTGGCTTAGGCCTAATAGGTCTAATAGAAATGTCCATAACAACATATAAAGTTTGTATCAATTGTCCACTTACAAATTAACTCAAGAAAAACATACAAGACCATCAAATCATGCATCCATTTACATCACAGGTATCTGAAAAGCTCCCCCATACACAATAGATATCCGTCGAGTAACAATGTCAGCACCAGTTACCTCTCCATAGACAGGAGAGTTTGCGTTCTCTAGGAAAGCTGCTGCCAGACTCACCGAGAATAAAAGTATCAAGTCCAAAATCAGACATTCCGGATCATTCTCTTCCCAACATCATCTGTCATGAGAGCGGCATAGAGTTCCCATACACATTAGGCTATTGGCGGAGCCTGTCAACATCTGCGGGTTCAGACAACGTTCGTCTAACAAAGGGGTCCCCCAACTTGTGGATGTCTGCCAGCTTGATGAATTAGCACCAGATATATCAAACAGTTATGAAGAGCAGGTGGTCTACAGATGGTGACTTGTGAGTAGCCCTCGTAGAACAGCTAACGTGGAGCCACACATTCTGGCCTTGGTGTTGGGGGAGACAATAAGTCCATAATAAGATGGAGATAGGATGATAATGCCAGAGAGAAAATATGATGGCGGCTGCATGTGATAGTGTGGTGGGGGTGCTTGAAATCAAAATACCCAATGGGGGTGAGGTGGGAGCCCCTTGATGTAAGTATACTGCCTCGGTGTGATTTCTGTGGCACAGGTTTGGCTGTTATTATACCAAGTGTCCCTGTGGGGAGACAGGAGCTGAACAAAACTACCTGGTGGGAGAGGGGGGGGGGGGGGGGGGGGAGTGTGGGTTCTGGAAGTAGCTCTTGACCCTCTCTGCGCTGAAGGTGCCTCTCAAGGTAAAAAAAAAAAGTTGGGGACCACTGGTCTAATGTTTAAGGGGGCCTTAAATATTAGTACAAAATCACACTTCGGGCTCAAATGTCCAATTTTTCTACATACAAGTAAAAACAAAATTTTTTGATCAGACGTTGATCAAAATGTGGTCCGAATGTCAACAATTGTTTCTAGTACTTGGAGAAAAAAAATAGTTTGTTCACTTTCTCCATTCTAAACGTCCATGAAAATTGGAACCGCATGCCTATGTCATCTGAGTGATGGCTGATTTTATTCACGGACCCATTTTTCATCTGACCCTTGGATCAAAAATGTACCAAGTCTACGCAGTTTTCCGCAGATTACATGGTTCACGAAAAAAAAATAAAAAAAAAATCACAGACATGTGACTGACCCCAAAGACTCTCAAAGGTACCAAGGCTGTCTGTGAAAACCATTAAAGCAAAAATTAGGCCTCTGAATGAGGCGTAGGGCAACAATAATCATAGCTCTAAGTTAGCGTCATCTAGCAAGTCACTGACAAGTTGTACGGACGGATTTGGTACTTGTGTGAGAACTTTCACGTGACACGATGTGGTGTAGCCCCAGCCTTATAGTAAAGGCTCGAGTGTTTGCTAAATATTAATCAGACGCACAGGTACAACGCCAACTCCAGACTGTCCGAGAGCAACAGCCGATGGGCAAGATGCTTATGAGCTAGTGACTGTAGAGTTGGCCAACATCTGGCTGCCAACGCATGTGTCAACAAGACCCCTGCATTATAATCCCCTTTTGTCAATCCAGAAGATTAAGCATAAGAAGGATAATATTAAGGGAAAACTAATATGGAACAAATCTGCAGTGGTTTGCAGAGAAATCCTTATCACAATGGGGATTTGCACGCAGATTGTGCCGCACATTTTCTCTATTACTAAAGAAAATTGGGCATCTTATCCTAGAAGAGCTGCAGATTTTCTTCACTGAATGTATATGTGGTTGGAAACTCTTCATCACTTGCATTTAGCATACTTGTGGAGGGAAACCGCCATAAAAATGTGTTCCAACTGCACAATGTGTCAACCCAAGAGAGGTTCGAATAGCCTACAGCGTATAGCAGATGCAGGAATTTAGAGATCACGGTTTGATACGTACTAAATATTGCTTTAAAACCGGAATCTACGTTAAATAAAAAAGACGCATCGATAAAAAAGGCACAAATTGCATCAAATAAAAAAAGACGCATCGATAAAAAAGGCACAAATTGCATTAAATAAGAAACATTTGGACTGTGAAGTGCCATTTTTAATGCAACGCATATTTCTTTAGAATTTACAACAGGAACCAGCCGCAGCCAGCCTGTAGTGCTGACGCCGTGTGTCCGAGTCACAGGCAGAGTATGCCAAGGTGAACAGCCTGAGCGGGATTCCCAATGAGCCGCTAACCTGAGAAATAACTACAGCTAGAAATTACTCTGTGCATACACATATACGTACAAACGGCACGATAATCAGACGTGAAAGACATAACCACGCTGCACCCTACCTTACCCCTTACTGAGAGATCCATTACTGTGACTTTAGAAAATAGGGCAACCACCCCCTGTATTTATACCACTGGTAGGTAATAACCACAGAGACTGGAACATGCCATCAAACAGCAGGAGGCTGGACTTTCATTTCCCAGTTAGTTCTTAGCTGGGAAGACCAAGTATACACCTTTACCTTTCACACGGCCTTCAGGAGGCGGCACAAGAAGCCAAACAATATGCATCACATCCCAACTTTTATACCAAGATACATTCCATTTAAGAAGCACCCCCATTTAGTTTATTATTCATTAATTATGTGGGGCACGGTGGCTCAGTGGTTAGCACTGTAGTCTTGCAGCGCTGGGGTCCTGGGTTCAAATCCCACCAAGGACAACATCTGCAAGGAGTTTGTAAGTTCTCCCCGTGTTTGCGTGGGTTTCCTCCGGGTTCTCCAGTTTCCTCCCACACTCCAAAGACATACAGATCGGGATTTTAGATTGTGAGCCCCAATGGGGACAGTATTGCCAATGTATGTAAAGCTCTGTGGAATCAATAGCGCTATATAAATGAATAATATATTATAATGCACATGTATAATCACCTAAAACCGCTCTCCCCAGGGTCTCAGTGACATTACCCCTCTGCAGACTGTCCAGGTCCTGCTGTGCTCTGCGTGACCCAGAAGTGGCTTTAAGGCCCTGTGCGCACACTGCGTTTTTACCCGTGTTTTTTTTTTTTGCGTTTTTGCTGCAGAAATTTGTTGAGAAAATGGTTGTAACCTTTCTGCAGACATTCCCCAGCAAAACCTATGGAAAAAAAAAAAAGCTGTCCGCACACTGCGTTTTTTTCTCAAGAAAATTCTTTCTGCGGAATTTCTTGAGAAAAAGAATGTGCATGTCCCTTTTCTGCAGATACCTGCGTTTTTTTCCATAGATAGTGGTAAAAAAACGTAGGGACCAACCTGCGGAAAAAATGCATGAAAAACGCATGACAAATGCGGTATAAACCGCATGCGTTATTGGTGCGTTTAACGCAAGTGCGCTAATCTTTCGGATTCTCAAGAAATTTGAGAAAAATCCTTTTTCTAGTGCGCACAGGGCCTTGCAATACAAGTCTATGGAGCATCAGGACGCGGCTCCATAGACTTACATTGTAAGACAGACTTCCAGCTCGCGCATAGAGTGAGCAGGAGAGTCACAATTGACATCACCAAGAAGAATGACAGTGGACGCCGGAGGGAGCAGCAGTAGGAGAGTAGATTAATACACACACTACATTAATACATATATACACAAAGTTCACAGGAAAACAAATGGGCAGCTTCTTTAAGAGGATAATCTTTAGATATTTTTAGATACATTCCTGTACAGTGAAATGCTGTGCTGGGAAGAACAAACATAAAGAGAAACAAATATCAGCAGATTAGCAAAAAACACAAGGTAAGAAACAAGCCAGCAAATTCCCCAAACTTTCCATCTATCAAGCAATCTCACACGATTACCCGGCCATGTGACCCTTATTTACCACATTTCACAACTATGGAAAGGGAGCAGAAGGCAAGAGGACAGAATATTTTCCCTTGACCTCTGCCCTCCCAGAAGCTCCATTTCCATACATAGAAGAGCAGACCTCCCTGTACTGCCTATGACAACACACAATCAATGAGAAGAACTGGAGCAGCAGCTACTGGGACATGGGATCACTCGCAGAAGAACATGTACACTAGGTCACATACCTGGTGGGATTTAATCCATGGCCACTTCCAGCAAAACAAACAATAGGGAGGAATAAAAAGAAAGCACATCTGAGAGGAAGCGTGAGCCAGCAAGGGAAGAAGCTGGCGTCCACACAAAGGCTGTGGAGAAACTGAAAGTTGCTGGAGAGAATGAAGCGAGAGGCTGCTCAGCATACCAGATGTGTCACAACAAGTTTAGGGTGGAGAGTGGAGGAGCCATGAGTGATGTGCAGCATGCTGGAGCAGACTGCAGGAGGACTTCACACTGCCCAGGCTTCCCTACTACAGGAGCAAGGCTGAGCATTAACCCATTCATAGCCCACACAGAGGGCGCAATCACACCGACAACTGTGCGCAACACCGCAATTCAAACATCTATCATAAAGGAAGCCGGAGCACGCCTGCCTGACAAGAGGCAGAAAAAGCCTGGAACTGTCAGACCGCCATTCATCAATCTGCCCTTGGACACGGTAGCATTGTAGTTATAGGATTCTAGAGCTCAACTAGATCAAGAAAAAATGCCTTTCCATTCTGCTGGTATAGGACAAGGCTTGAAAATGAGAGAGCACAAGAAGAAGAATACTTCTAGAATTTTCCAGAACTTTACCAGTAACCAATTGTGGGTCTGTATCCAGTGATTCATGAGGACCTTGTGGAAGAGGGTTTCTAGATCTCTGGGCTCCCCTTACAGAGTCACTGCTTATGACAAAGTGGGGACCTAAATGCGGACATACTGCCCCATCACACACAAGCAATTAGGATACATTTACATATACTGACTTCAGGCCATTAAAGAGGTTGTCCTCTACTTCTACATTGATGGCGTATCCTTAGGATAGGTTATCAATATCTGATCAGCCGGAGTGAGACACCCGGCACACCCACCAATCAGGTGTTCCTGGTGCTGGCGGCAGCCGGAAATTCTCAGTTCTGGAGCTGCTCCATTTTCTGATACTGCCTGAGGCCAAATACAGTACATTCGCCTCCTATTGATCTGAATAGGAGACGGATGTGTAGTGCCTGGCCGTGGCTGTTATCGGAAGACGGAGTAGCTCCAGAACTGAGCACTTCCAGCTGCCTGCTACCGCCACTGAGGACAGCTGATTGGAGTCCGACACCCTGCACGCCCGCCAGACAATCAGACGTTGATGACCTAACCTAAGGATAGGCCATCAATGTAATAATAGGGGACAACCCCTTTAAATGAGCGCGATCAAGAGTGTGCAAAGCAGTAATCAAAGCAAACGGTGGCTACTTTGAAGAACCTAGAATATAAGACATATTTTCAGTTGTTTCACACTTTTTTGTTAAGTTGTTCATTCCACATGTCTTCAATGTGAGTCTACAATTTTCAGAGTCATAAGAATAAAGAAAACTCTTTGAATGAGAAGGTGTGTCCAAACTTTTGGTCGGTACTGTATGTATATATGTCTATCTATCTTAGTATATCTGCCACACTTTGTAGCATCACACAGAACTTGAAAACTCATCTGTTCAAAAATGCCTATAGTCTCCAATGACCCCGCCGCCCCTTAAGTTGCTGCCTCACCACTGGCCCGCCTACTGTCTCCTCCCAGTATCCTATAGAATGTAAGCCCGCAAGGGCCCTCTACCCTCTGTGCCAGTCTGTCCATTGTAACTTGTATATGTATTCTGTATGTAACCAATAGTGTGCTATAAATGATTAATAATAATTGTATATATACATATAACACATATGCATACATTATTATGTGTGTGTGTATATATATAATTATATATATATATATATATTATATACATACACACACTATAATATTAATATATATATATATATATATATATATATATATATATATATATATATATATATATATAAAGCTGAATGTGTGTATGTATGTCCGGGATTGGCATCCACACCATCGCAGCTACAGCCACAAAATTTTGCACTCACACACTTCTGGACCCCGAGAGCGTCATGGGCTATGTTTTGAGGGGAAATTTTAACCCTGCTCTTCAGTTATTCAACAAAAAACCTGCCTCCATTAAAGCGAATGGAGCTGGGAGCCACAGTGCAGCCAGAAGAATGCGCAGCCACACCCTTATATGGAATGTTGGCGTGTCACAATGCAGCCAGGGAAAGAGGCAGACACAGACAGGGTAAGAAACAGACAAAGACAGGGTAAGAGACAGATACAAAGACAGACACAGACAAGAAAGACACTGACAGGGAAAGAGAGGGAAAGAGACAGACAGGAAAAGAGACAGACAGGGAAAGTGACAGAGATACATAGACAGACAGGGAAAGAGAAAGACAGAGAGAGACAGAGAGATATATACAGAGGAGGAGACAGACAGAGAATGGGAGAGAAACAGAGACAGTTACTATCCCGGGGAGCGCCGGGTGCTATGTTGTGAGGCAAAATTTTAACCCCGCGCGTTCCAATTTACCAATCAATTTTGCCCCTATCTACATAATGGGGAAAAAGTGAAACAAAAAGTGTTGGGGGCAAATTGACAGCTGCCAGATGTGAACAAGGGGGACTTAAAGAATGAGAGCGATGGCGCCAAAGAGTATATACCGTACAGTTGCTAAGGTGGGGCCCCGACAAGGGATACTCACCACACTCGGGGATATGAACACACACACAAAATGTGCCACACACTACCACGTGCTGGAACACATATACCACCCTCACCACACATCTCACCACACATACACCAACCTGTAAAATGTGCATTTTTATGCCATAAGGTGCATAAGGTTTTGTCGTTAACACATTTTCTGTAACATGCGTACATAACCTTATACTCTGTCCAAAATATGGAGATTCTGACCACAGGACTCCTTTTATTAAGAATTACCTGAATGTTTAATAAAATACGTTTTAAGAACTGTAGAGTCAGGAAGAACGGTTTCATAGGATCATTACTTAAATGTAATCTTTAGCAAAGAGCTCCTATATACTGTACTTCATACTAAAGTCTATTTACACACAAAAAGTTACATTTGAATTATTAAGCACCATCCTGGTATTCCAAAATCCCTATGACAACACTTCCTGTCTTGTGTTGTTATGGGGTCACTAGTGGAAATGTTGAACGTAATGCTTTGAATGTTCCGCCTGCCTGAGAAATGTATAGTATAGTATAATATAGTCTATGAGACCTTCCAAGTGTATATTTTTAATGTTCTGGATAGGTCTGCAGCAAAAAAAAAAAAAAAAGAAAATTTGCTAGGAATCGATGAGAAGGTTTGCATTAGAGATGAGTGAATACATTTTCAGAACTACGGTCCAGTAGCCATGTTAGTATTCTGTAGTCACTGGTGGCAAAACAAACCCAAACCCTCGTTCAGCAGCTAAAAGAATTTTCTTGTGCAGCCCAAAAAAAAAAATATATTAATTGTCCTCGGCCGTGCATCGTCCTGTGTACACACAAATCGCACTGCCGAGAGCCATGGCCGCCTACTTTGGTCCGCCTTGTAAACAGTTATTTACAGATTGCCTAGCAGTAAAAGTTTACCAAGTGGCGGTCATATCATGCTGTCCACATCATGTCATATTATGGTCATATCATGCATGCTGCCCATGTCCCGGACCTTTTGGAAAAAGGTATGTGTATATGTGTATTCGCTATCCTCCACAGCTCCGCGGCTGCTTCTAGCCCATTTCTAATGAACCGGACAGAGCTGCCAGACAGATAAAGACCTGAACAATGCAGTCATTGTTTAAACTCTATAAAAGTGAATCTTGACAAAGGCAGACAGAAATGACCGCTCGTGTAGCGTTTGTGAATATGAAAACTAGATAGTGAATAATGTAATCAATGGACACATTTATTAGGCGTCTACAAGAAAAACGGAATATCCTATTCATAACAACCAATCACAGCTCCTCTTATGTTTCTAGGGCACAATAAGAAGTGAAAGCTTGGCTGTGATTGGTTGCTAGGTTTACCGACAGCGTTTCTCTTCTACAGGGTCATACAGTTCCTGGTTAGTACAGAACCATGCTCTATTAGTAATTGTAAGGCAACGGGGCACCACGGTGGTCCTAGGTTCAAATCCCACCAAGTACAACTGAAAGGAGTCGTTATGTTCTCAGTGGTTTCCTGGGTTTTACCCCACAGTCCTAAGATATATTGATAGGGAATTTACATTGTGAGCCCCAATGGGGACAGTGATGATGTCTGTAAGCGCTGCACAATGATGGTGAAGCATAATAATGAACTTGCTGTGCACCAGGCCCTAGTATAATGAATTGGTCTAGTTTACGGCACTGAACAGATTTTACATCACTATCATTATATTGAAAAGTCAGCAATCCCTTGGCTAAATTATAGCCTTCATACGTCAGTCTTTACTCTTGTGCATTCTATCAGTGTACCACAGTAGAAATTCTGGTCAGCAACTAGTGTAAAACCCTGGGCTTCAGCCACAGCGCATACTGCCCTGTGTTCAAGCTTCAAGGGTTAACATGATATGGTTTCCACAGGATCTAAATCCACACTGATATGCAGTTTTTGCTGCTAGCCAGCATAAAGGGGGTATCCACTAGTCGGGACAACCTCTTGTCATTCCCCTTGTTCACCCACATAAAAATAAATAAGCCTATATTCACCTCTGGTGCGGCCAAGGTTCTAGCAATGTCTGAAGTCGTGTTCCCGGGGCCCACGTGACATTTTTATTACATGCAAATCCCGTGACCCATCAAGGCTGGCCTCTTCCTCCCCACCTTCGGACATTTGAGCAGGAAGTCAGTGCAGCAGCCACATCCTGCTCAAATGTCCGAAGGCGGAGAGACAGACGCTGGGCACCAATTGGTCGTGGGGCACCAGTGTCATAATCTCACTGGGAACGCTGCTTCAGACATTGCTGGAACCGCGGCCACACTCTAGGGGAGTATAGGCTTATTTATTGTTACGGGGGCAAAAAAGGGGAATGAGCAGGGGGTTGTCCACATCCCCCCCTTTAACTTTCAAAGAAGTGAGTTTATTCAGAAATAAAATCCTACATGACCCCACTTCTCACAGGCGCACAAAAAAAGGCAGAAATGGTGACTGTCCTGAAATGTAGGTAGAAACGCTACATCATGTACTTACCTGGATCATTGCTTAGATTTGTGTTAAGCAGGCAAAGAACAAGAATTCTCCACGTCCCACCTCACGGGGGAGATCAGTCTGACCTTTCACTATAGCTACAGTATTCCCTTAGGTTTATTAGATTGGCAGGAGTCTTCTGGTATACCACTTGATACTCAGAAACCCCGGAAGACTGTAAAAGACGCCATTGTGTCACCTCGTCAGGACACAATATTCCACATTTCCCACACAATCTATACATTGCCGCACTATGGAGTCCATGTCTACAGTGCTCACAGACCAGAATTAAACACAAAAATACATATTCCAAAGAGATCATTATCTTTTCACTAAAATGCAGGCTTTTTATTATTTTTTTCATGTACGCTAATCAGTTTCCCTAGTATTTGTGCATTCACACAAAATGTTTCAGTGTCAAATTTTAGAATAACTTTTTTTTTCCTCTTAATTTCGACACATTTCCATATCTTTGCAATAAATTTCACGTGCCAGATGTCAGCTTTGTCACGCTGCACGTTCTATTTCCATATTTTGGATCTGATCCCCTGACAGTGTTATTAGGCAGCACAATGTGTGGTAGTGGCGCCATTTAGATGAGCACAGCTCCACAATTGGATGTCTCCAGGAGGAGACAAAGTTATCCACAGGTGTCAACAATTCTCGAAGACCAGCGTCTCCCCGGGTTATCACCGGCGTGATTATTCCACAAAGTATGTATGGAAATATCTGTAAGTGGAATAAAGAGAAGCAATGGCCAAGAAAGCAGGTGTAATTCACCCTCTGAGAAATGGGGAATTGCTGCGAGCAATGCCCTCACTGCTTAAGTCTCACCAACAACTGTCAAATCCATCAAATGTAACGGCCATGGAAGGGTTTGTCACTTATTAAGTGGTATGGATGAAACAATTCACTACGTAATTGGCAGTAAGTGCCAGATGAAGGACTTGGTAAATCCATCTACAGCAGTCATATGAAGGTGTGACACAATATCAATACATTATATCGCAGGGGATCTGTAGGGAAGGCGTTTCTACGAGACATTTACTAAAAGGTTTGCTTTTCACATTCGCTCTCATTTACACCCTATACAGACATCGCAACATAAACAATGAAATGACACATGGCGCCATGTCTGATACTAACGACAGAAATCCTGAATACGAATTGTGCTATATACTCCTGATCACTAGGACATCAGCAATACACAGCACAACTAAGATTTACTATCCATGTCCTAGTGATCAGGAAAATATAGCACAACTAAGACGACTTACTATCCATGTCCTAGTGATCAGGAATATATAGCACAACTAAGACTTAGTATCCATGTCCTAGTGATCAGGAGTATATAGCACAACTAAGACTTAGTATCCATGTCCTAGTGATCAGGAGTATATAGCACAACTAAGACTTAGTATCCATGTCCTAGTGATCAGGAGTATATAGCACAACTAAGACTTACTATCCATGTCCTAGTGATCAGGAATATATAGCACAACTAAGACTTACTATCAATGTCCTAGTGATCAGGAGTATATAGCACAACTAAGACTTACTATCCATGTCCTAGTGATCAGGAGTATATAGCACAACTAAGACTTACTATCCATGTCCTAGTGATCAGGAGTATATAGCACAACTAAGACTTACTATCCATGTCCTAGTGATCAGGAATATATAGCACAACTAAGACTTACTATCCATGTCCTAGTGATCAGGAATATATAGCACAACTAAGACTTACTATCCATGTCCTAGTGATCAGGAATATATAGCACAACTAAGACTTACTATCCATGTCCTAGTGATCAGGAATATATAGCACAACTAAGACTTACTATCAATGTCCTAGTGATCAGGAGTATATAGCACAACTAAGACTTACTATCCATGTCCTAGTGATCAGGAATATATAGCACAACTAAGACTTACTATCCATGTCCTAGTGATCAGGAGTATATAGCACAACTAAGACTTACTATCCATGTCCTAGTGATCAGGAGTATATAGCACAACTAAGACTTACTATCCATGTCCTAGTGATCAGGAGTATATAGCACAACTAAGACTTACTATCCATGTCCTAGTGATCAGGAATATATAGCACAACTAAGACTTACTATCAATGTCCTAGTGATCAGGAGTATATAGCACAACTAAGACTTACTATCCATGTCCTAGTGATCAGGAATATATAGCACAACTAAGACTTACTATCCATGTCCTAGTGATCAGGAGTATATAGCACAACTAAGACTTACTATCCATGTCCTAGTGATCAGGAGTATATAGCACAACTAAGACTTACTATCCATGTCCTAGTGATCATGAGTATATTGCACAACTAAGACTTACTATCCATGTCCTAGTGATCAGGAGTATATAGCACAACTAAGACTTACTATCCATGTCCTAGTGATCATGAGTATATTGCACAACTAAGACTTACTATCCATGTCCTAGTGATCAGGAATATATAGCACAACTAAGACTTACTATCCATGTCCTAGTGATCAGGAGTATATAGCACAACTAAGACTTACTATCAATGTCCTAGTGATCAGGAGTATATAGCACAACTAAGACTTACTATCAATGTCCTAGTGATCAGGAATATACAGCACAACTAAGACTTACTATCAATGTCCTAGTGATCAGGAGTATACAGCACAACTAAGACTTACTATCAATGTCCTAGTGATCAGGAGTATATAGCACAACTAAGACTTACTATCCATGTCCTAGTGATCAGGAATATACAGCACAACTAAGACTTACTATCCATGTCCTAGTGATCAGGAGTATATAGCACAACTAAGACTTACTATCCATGTCCTAGTGATCAGGAATATATAGCACAACTAAGACTTACTATCCATGTCCTAGTGATCAGGAATATATAGCACAACTAAGACTTACTATCCATGTCCTAGTGATCAGGAGTATATAGCACAACTAAGACTTACTATCCATGTCCTAGTGATCAGGAATATATAGCACAACTAAGACTTACTATCCATGTCCTAGTGATCAGGAGTATATAGCACAACTAAGACTTACTATCCATGTCCTAGTGATCAGGAATATATAGCACAACTAAGACTTACTATCCATGTCCTAGTGATCAGGAGTATATAGCACAACTAAGACTTACTATCCATGTCCTAGTGATCAGGAGTATATAGCACAACTAAGACTTACTATCCATGTCCTAGTGATCAGGAGTATATAGCACAACTAAGACTTACTATCCATGTCCTAGTGATCAGGAATATATAGCACAACTAAGACTTACTATCAATGTCCTAGTGATCAGGAGTATATAGCACAACTAAGACTTACTATCCATGTCCTGGTGATCATGAGTATATTGCACAACTAAGACTTACTATCCATGTCCTAGTGATCAGGAATATATAGCACAACTAAGACTTACTATCCATGTCCTAGTGATCAGGAATATATAGCACAACTAAGACTTACTATCCATGTTCTAGTGATCAGGAATATATAGCACAACTAAGACTTACTATCCATGTCCTAGTGATCAGGAGTATATAGCACAACTAAGACTTACTATCCATGTCCTAGTGATCAGGAATATATAGCACAACTAAGACTTACTATCCATGTCCTAGTGATCAGGAATATATAGCACAACTAAGACTTACTATCCATGTCCTAGTGATCAGGAATATATAGCACAACTAAGACTTACTATCCATGTCCTAGTGATCAGGAGTATATAGCACAACTAAGACTTACTATCAATGTCCTAGTGATCAGGAATATACAGCACAACTAAGACTTACTATCAATGTCCTAGTGATCAGGAGTATATAGCACAACTAAGACTTACTATCCATGTCCTAGTGATCAGGAATATATAGCACAACTAAGACTTACTATCCATGTCCTAGTGATCAGGAATATATAGCACAACTGAGACTTACTATCAATGTCCTAGTGATCAGGAGTATATAGCACAACTAAGACTTACTATCAATGTCCTAGTGATCAGGAATATACAGCACAACTAAGACTTACTATCAATGTCCTAGTGATCAGGAGTATATAGCACAACTAAGACTTACTATCCATGTCCTAGTGATCAGGAATATACAGCACAACTAAGACTTACTATCCATGTCCTAGTGATCAGGAGTATATAGCACAACTAAGACTTACTATCAATGTCCTAGTGATCAGGAGTATATAGCACAACTAAGACTTACTATCCATGTCCTAGTGATCAGGAATATACAGCACAACTAAGACTTACTATCCATGTCCTAGTGATCAGGAATATATAGCACAACTAAGACTTACTATCAATGTCCTAGTGATCAGGAGTATATAGCACAACTAAGACTTACTATCAATGTCCTAGTGATCAGGAATATACAGCACAACTAAGACTTACTATCAATGTCCTAGTGATCAGGAGTATATAGCACAACTAAGACTTACTATCAATGTCCTAGTGATCAGGAGTATATAGCACAACTAAGACTTACTATCCATGTCCTAGTGATCAGGAGTATATAGCACAACTAAGACTTACTATCCATGTCCTAGTGATCAGGAATATATAGCACAACTAAGACTTACTATCCATGTCCTAGTGATCAGGAATATATAGCACAACTAAGACTTACTATCCATGTCCTAGTGATCAGGAATATATAGCACAACTAAGACTTACTATCCATGTCCTAGTGATCAGGAGTATATAGCACAACTAAGACTTACTATCCATGTCCTAGTGATCAGGAATATATAGCACAACTAAGACTTACTATCCATGTCCTAGTGATCAGGAGTATATAGCACAACTAAGACTTACTATCCATGTCCTAGTGATCAGGAGTATATAGCACAACTAAGACTTACTATCCATGTCCTAGTGATCAGGAATATATAGCACAACTAAGACTTACTATCCATGTCCTAGTGATCAGGAGTATATAGCACAACTAAGACTTACTATCCATGTCCTAGTGATCAGGAATATATAGCACAACTAAGACTTACTATCCATGTCCTAGTGATCAGGAATATATAGCACAACTAAGACTTACTATCAATGTCCTAGTGATCAGGAGTATATAGCACAACTAAGACTTACTATCCATGTCCTAGTGATCAGGAGTATATAGCACAACTAAGACTTACTATCCATGTCCTAGTGATCAGGAATATATAGCACAACTAAGACTTACTATCCATGTCCTAGTGATCAGGAGTATATAGCACAACTAAGACTTACTATCCATGTCCTAGTGATCAGGAATATATAGCACAACTAAGACTTACTATCCATGTCCTAGTGATCAGGAATATATAGCACAACTAAGACTTACTATCAATGTCCTAGTGATCAGGAGTATATAGCACAACTAAGACTTACTATCCATGTCCTAGTGATCAGGAATATATAGCACAACTAAGACTTACTATCAATGTCCTAGTGATCATGAGTATATTGCACAACTAAGACTTACTATCCATGTCCTAGTGATCAGGAATATATAGCACAACTAAGACTTACTATCCATGTCCTAGTGATCAGGAATATATAGCACAACTAAGACTTACTATCCATGTCCTAGTGATCAGGAATATATAGCACAACTAAGACTTACTATCCATGTCCTAGTGATCAGGAATATATAGCACAACTAAGACTTACTATCCATGTCCTAGTGATCAGGAGTATATAGCACAACTAAGACTTACTATCCATGTCCTAGTGATCAGGAATATATAGCACAACTAAGACTTACTATCCATGTCCTAGTGATCAGGAATATATAGCACAACTAAGCAGGGCTGTGGAGTCGGTAAGCCAAACCTTCGACTCCGACTCCGACTCCTCAAATTCTCTTGCACCGACTCCGACTCCTCAAATTCTCTTGCACCGACTCCGGCTCCGACTCCGACTCCGGCTCCGACTCCGGCTCCGACTCCTACATATATTGCTTATAGTTAGGTGAAAAATTTATTGTAGTACATGAATATGTGTATGTGAACATCAGACATTTAATAATTTTTATGATACAATAATCAAGATATTTGGATAGAACATAAAATATATTTATTGGAATACAACTTTAGAACACAAAAAACTGTAATAAATTGTAAATATGTAATACACTATGTAATATACAGTAGATTACATATATATCTTGTGTGTGTATATACACTGTATATATATATATATTATATATATTACATATTTACAATTTATTAGTTTTTTTGTGTTCTAAAGTTGTATTCCAATAAATATTTTATGTTCTATCCAAATATCTTGATTATTGTATCATAAAAACAATTAAATGTCTGATGTTCACATTGTACTACAATAAATTTTTCACTTAAATATAAGCATTATACTAAATGTTGTTATTTAGTAAAATATTCAGCACATTCTGCATTGCACTCCTGTCCCCAATTTATTATATATTTTAGGAGTCGGAGTCGGTGCATTTTATACCGACTCCGACTCCGACTCCACCAAAATGAGCTCCGACTCCGACTCCACGACTCCGACTCCGACTCCACAGCCCTGCAACTAAGACTTACTATCCATGTCCTAGTGATCAGGAATATATAGCACAACTAAGACTTACTATCCATGTCCTAGTGATCAGGAGTATATAGCACAACTAAGACTTACTATCAATGTCCTAGTGATCAGGAATATACAGCACAACTAAGACTTACTATCAATGTCCTAGTGATCAGGAGTATATAGCACAACTAAGACTTACTATCCATGTCCTAGTGATCAGGAATATATAGCACAACTAAGACTTACTATCCATGTCCTAGTGATCAGGAATATATAGCACAACTGAGACTTACTATCCATGTCCTAGTGATCAGGAATATATAGCACAACTAAGACTTACTATCAATGTCCTAGTGATCAGGAGTATATAGCACAACTAAGACTTACTATCAATGTCCTAGTGATCAGGAATATACAGCACAACTAAGACTTACTATCAATGTCCTAGTGATCAGGAGTATATAGCACAACTAAGACTTACTATCCATGTCCTAGTGATCAGGAGTATATAGCACAACTAAGACTTACTATCCATGTCCTAGTGATCAGGAATATATAGCACAACTAAGACTTACTATCCATGTCCTAGTGATCAGGAGTATATAGCACAACTAAGACTTACTATCCATGTCCTAGTGATCAGGAATATATAGCACAACTAAGACTTACTATCCATGTCCTAGTGATCAGGAGTATATAGCACAACTAAGACTTACTATCCATGTCCTAGTGATCAGGAGTACATAGCACAACTAAGACTTACTATCGATGTCCTAGTGATCAGGAATATATAGCACAACTAAGACTTACTATCAATGTCCTAGTGATCAGGAGTATATAGCACAACTAAGACTTACTATCCGTGTCCTAGTGATCAGGAGTATATAGCACAACTAAGACTTACTATCGATGTCCTAGTGATCAGGAATATATAGCACAACTAAGACTTACTATCCATGTCCTAGTGATCAGGAATATATAGCACAACTAAGACTTACTATCGATGTCCTAGTGATCAGGAGTATATAGCACAACTAAGACTTACTATCCATGTCCTAGTGATCAGGAGTATATAGCACAACTAAGACTTACTATCCATGTCCTAGTGATCAAGAGTATATAGCACAACTAAGACTTACTATCCATGTCCTAGTGATCAGGAGTATATAGCACAACTAAGATTTAGTATTAATGTCCTAGTGATCAGGAGTATATAGCACAACTAAGACTTAGTATCCATGTCCTAGTGATCAGGAGTATATAGCACAACCAAGACTTAGGGCGGCTTTGCACGTTGCGACATTGCAAGCCGATGCTGTGATGTCGCACGCGATAGTCCCCGCCCCCGTCGCAGGTACGATATCTTGTGATAGCTGGCGTAGCGAAAATTATCGCTATGCCAGCTTCACATGCACTCACCTGACCTGCGACCGTCGCTCTGGCCGGCGACCCGCCTCCTTCCTAAGGGGGCGGGTCGCGCGGAGTCATAGCGACGTCATACGGCAGGCGGCCAATAGCGGCGGAGGGGCGGAGATGAGCAGGATGTAAACATCCCGCCCACCTCCGTCCTTCCGCATAGCCGCCGGCGGCAGGTAAGGAGATATTCCTTGCTCCTGCGGCTTCATACACAGCGATGTGTGCTGCCGCAGGAACGAGGAACAACATCGTACCTGTCGCGGCACCGGCATTATGGAAATGTCGGTGAATGCAACGATGATACGATAACGACGGTTTTGCGCTCGTTCATCGTATCATCTAGCATTTACACAGTACGATGTCGAAAGTGACGCCGGATGTGCGTCACTTTCAATTTGATCCCACCGACATCGCACGTGACGATGTCGCAACGTGCAAAGCCGCCCTTAGTATCGATGTCCTAGTGATCAGGAATATATAGCACAACTAAGATTTAGTATTAATGTCCTAGTGATCAGGAATATATAGACAACTAAGATTTAGTATTAATGTCCTAGTGATCAGGAATATATAGACAACTAAGATTTAGTATCCATGTCCTAGTGATCAGGAGTATATAGCACAACTAAGACTTACTATCGATGTCCTAGTGATCAGGAATACACAGCACAACTAAGATTTAGTATTGATCACTAGGACATCAATAGTAAATCTTACCATAGTTGTGCTATACATTTCTGATGCTAAGGAGACAAATACGAAATATTAAGGCTTGCTCACACCACCGTATAACTGAAACAAGTGCTATCTGATGTTTTATTGGCTACCACTCGGTCCAATGTTATTCTATGGGGCAGTGCCGATCAGCGTTTTTCTTCTCATGCCAATTCGCAGCATATTGTGATGTGAAGCAAATCGATGTTGCGTACCCATTCAAGTCTATGGGTGCAGGGAAATAATCAGACTGCACTCAAATGACATCCGAGTGCAGACATTTTTCCATGAACCCATACAATGGAGAAATTTTGTTCTCCATTTTCTCTTCACAGTGTGCTCCAATTCCCTCATCTGAGAGAATCAGATTACACTAAGATAACTCTCTAATCAGAGTGTGATCGGAGTGTCATTTCTATAATAGATCCCATTCTCTTGCATGAGAGAATCAATGCTCATGTGTTGTGCTATACATTTCTTATACTAAATATTAGTTGTGCTATACATTTCTAAGGTCAAGTTCCTATGATGGGTACTTGCCGCAAACACAGTATTTCTTACAGTTGCAGCAAGGTGCATAGGCTTTATAGAACCCACACCGACTAGGCTGTTTATGCAATATAATCCAATCTGTAGTGCTCTTTTTTTTTTTTTTTTTTTTTAATCAGTTTCTCTTGTAGTAAATATACGATTTATTTGTAGTTTTCCCCAATGACTTGAATTAAAGAAGGTAAATCTGCAGGTAAAAAACAAATCACACAAGTGCTTTTAGTGAGTTTCTGCAGTGGAAAGGCACAAAAAAACATACTTTATAAATGACCTGAACAATAAAGTTTTATCAAACCTAAATAACAAGAAGTATCCAAAACAAAGCAGTTCTATGTAAAACATGACACACCAAAGAGACAAAAACCGCAATGAAAACCTCATGTATCCAAATTTAGCTCATTGGTATATAAAAGCTGCAGAGGATCTGCAGCATCAAAATCTCACCAAATACTCATTGTGGGAACGTAGAAGCCTAAAGGCCCCGTCACACTAAGCAACATCGCTGATAACGAACAACTTTTGTGACGTTGCTAGCGATGTTGCTGTGTGTGACATCCAGCAACAACCTGGCCCCTGCTGTGAGGTCGTTGGTTGTTGCTGAATGTCCTGGGCCATTTTTTAGTTGTTGCTGTCCCGCTGTGAAGCACACATCGCTGTGTGTGACAGCGAGACAGCAACAACTAAATGTGCAGGCAGCAGGACCCGGCTTCTGCAGAGGCTGGTAACCAATGTAAACATCGGGTAACCAAGAAGCCCTGTCCTTGGTTACCCGATATTTACCTTTGTTACCAGCCTCCGCCGCTCTCACTGTCAGTGCCGGCTCCTGCTCTGTGCACATGTAGCTGCAGCACACATCGGGTTAATTAACCCGATGTGTGCTGTAGCTAGGAGAGTAGGGAGCCAGCGCTAAGCATTGTGCGCTGCTCCCTGCTCTGTGCACATGTAGCTGCAGGACACATCGGGTTAATTAACCCGATGTGTGCTGTAGCTAGGAGAGCAGGGAGCCAGCGCTAAGCATTGTGCGCTGCTCCCTGCTCTGTGCACATTTAGCTGCAGCACACATCGGGTAATTAACCCGATGTGTGCTGTAACTAGGAGAGCAGAGAGCCAGCGCTCAGTGTTCGCTGCTCCCTGCTCTCTGCACGTGTAGCTCCGTGCACTGGTAACCAATGTAAATATCGGGTTGGGTACCCGATATTTACCTTAGTTACCAAGCGCAGCATCTTCCACGCGGCGCTGGGGGCTTGTCACTGGTTGCTGGTGAGCTCACCAGCAACTCGTGTAGCGACGCTCCAGCGATCCCTGCCAGGTCAGGTTGCTGGTGGGATCGCTGGAGCGTCGCAGTGTGACATCTCACCAGCAACCTCCTAGCAACTTACCAGTGATCCCTATCGTTGTTGGGATCGCTGGTATGTTGCTTAGTGTGACTGGACCTTAACAGTAATGACATTAGTACTAAGTATTGGTAAAATATGTAGTGTATGAATGTGATTGTGGATCCCAGGTCTACATGTCCTACATATATCATGAACAGAGCAGAGCAAATCAGTTTGCCATGTCAGGATAGTAAAAAAATAAACATTACAGACTCTGCCAAGGAACAACTGTGCCCGGTCAACTTGGCCCAGGATCCATAGGATCAGATCACAGAGACTGAACTGATGAAATATTTCTGTATACCAGCCATGTGTAACAAAGTCCAATCTCACTTTTTATTATTCTTACATTAATTGAAAATCTGTAGGGAGAATATGTAAAAGCTTAAATAATTGGAAACCTACAGAAACAAAGGACTGAAATGTAAAGAAATAAAACATTATACATACATCTGATGTCCCTATATCGTTTCCCATAAACATTCCAGAACTTTACTTCTAATTAACTAGAACCCCTTCCCCAGAAAAAAAAAAAATAATAATACTCGCCAGGAAGAAAAACAAAAAACTGATTGAGTATTCTATGAGCTTTTTTGTTTCATGAAAGGATAGATCAATAACTATTACTAAATCACATTTAATTTCCAGCTTAGGCTCTATTACATTATAGAGCAAATTACCGATAGTAAGAATGATTGCCGATTTACCAATTAGAAGCCTTACAACGTTGGTAATAAATAAGCTCTGTACACTTGTTATTTTCTATTATAGTCAGGGCCCACAGCTGCAGGAATACTATGGTCCTCTGTCCTATATAGGTGGGCATTATAGCAGTAATCCATTGGCGTATGAGGGACGGCTGTAGATTTAAAAAAAAATAAAATAAAAAACCTGATAATGTAAAGCAAGAGCAATTATTCCAATCTAAAGCTCTAACCATGGGTCTTAATGGCGTGGTTCAAAAAGGTGTACTAGAGGAAGCTGTAGAAAGGTCTATATGGGAATATTGGAGATTTTTGCAGGAATAGGAGATACAAATATTTAAGTATATGTACAAATTCACCACTTTATTTGTTTCAGTCTCTAATTCATCATTAATAATGCAACTTTGCAAACGGGCTTGTTTATAGATAGCCTACCGTATCAGTTTGTGTGCCCAACTCTTACGCAGACATATACATTTCCATGGTAACCAGCTTAAAGGCCGCTTTACACGCTGCGGTATCGTGACCGATATCGCTAGCGTGGGTATCCACCCTCATCGGTTGTGTGACACGGGCAAATCGCTGCCCGTGGCGCACAACTTCACGCGGACCCGTCACACTACTTACCTGCCTAGCGACGTCGCTTTGACCGACGAACTGCCTCCTTTCTAAGGGGGTGGTTCGTTTAGCGTCACAGCAGCGTCACTGAACCTCCGCCCAATAGAAGCGGAGGGGCGGAGATGAGCGGGACGTAACATCCTGCCCACCTCCTTCCTTCCGCATTGGGGGCGGGAGGCAGGTAAGGAGAGGTTCCTCGTTCCTGCGGTGTCACACATACCGATGTGTGCTGCCGCAGGAACGAGGAACAACTTCGTTACTGCTGCAACGATATTCGAGAATGGACCCCCATGTCACCGATGAGCGATTTTGCGACGATGCAAAATCGCTCATAGATGTCACACGCAACGGCATCGCTAAAGCCACCGGATGTGAGTCACAAATACCCTGACCCCAACGAGATCGCTTGAGCGATGTCACAGCGTGTAAAGCGGCCTTTAAATCTTTTATACTCTGATCCTGCAGACATACTACCTTCTGTCCAACCCCAGTGTATATTAGCCAGACGGAGACGATGGATGGCAGCAAGTATAACTATTTAGAACATACAAGGTAGGCCATTATTAATCAAAGCCATTCTGTAGAGATGGGTTTAGGCCTTCTATTGAAGATGATCATGTAAAGCTTTGTTCATAGTTTCAAAATTAAAGAGAACCTGTAAGGTCCCCTCTGCTTTCAACCCAGCAGCATTCATATTTCTATGCCCAAATTCCCTGCCTAACCAGCCCTGTATAATGTTATTCACTAATATGAAAAAAAAAAAAAAAAAAAAAAACTACCTATAAGCCTCACTGTCCTTATGCTAATTAAGGCCTTGACAAGTCGAAAGGGTATTAGTTCCCCTGACTAGTTGGCCTTCTTTCCGTGCTATTATGCCCCTGTGGGCATGAGCACATCATGTCCATAAGCCGCCATCACCGCCAGCTAGTGTAAATCTCTTGCATGCGCGGGGCTCATTTTGGCTGTCAGTGTGACTCAGAAGCCGGGTGTACGCTTCCTGCCTTCATTAGGCGCACTGCACATGACTGGAGGTTCAGACGATCACTCACGTATGTGTCTTCTGAATCTCCGGTCATATGCAGTGTGCCTAATGAAGCCAGGAATAGTACACCCGGCTTCAAAAAGGCACACTGATTAGGCAGAAATGAGCCATGCACATGGGTGAGATTTCAATTAGATGACAGTGGGTGACGCCGGATCGTGGAAATTATGGGTTCACGCCCTCAGGCGCATGATAACACGGAACGAGGGCCAACTAGTCAGTGGAAACAATGTCTCTGCGACTAGTTAAGGCCCTATTTAGTATAGGGAAAACAAAATTTATAAGTAGTTTTTTAAACATTCATATTCGTGTATAGTGTTCTACAAGGATGGTTAGGCAGGGAATTTGGGCATACCGGTATCAATGCTGCTGGCTTGAAGGTCATAGGGGATCTGGCAGGTTCCCTTAGAGACCATCGAAATCAAAATGTTGATCCAGTGAAAAGGAAAAAAAAAACATGGTTCAGACAATAAGCTCCATATTAGGGGAAAAATTCCTTCTCGACTCAACATACGACAACCAAACTAATTCCCTGGATCAACACCCAGGGAATCTAGTGCTCATAACCAGTAATATATTTTTCAAGAAAGGCATCCAGATTTCTCTTGAATTTTAGCAGTGACTCAACCATTACAACATCAAGTGGCAGAGAGTTCCATAGTCCCAATGAAGAAAATGCCGGCGATGATTGTTCAGTGTAAAGCTGATCAGCGATCGTGCGATCAGAAAACATTGCTGTTCATCGAATCTAATGTTGACTACAAAATTCATTGTTGACATTCTATTCTCTCATATAAACAGGCATGTGATTAACATCAGCACACGAAAAAGAAGAAAAGTTGTAGAAATAGTATTGTAACACATTTCTTCTAAACGTTAAGGCCTCACTATCGTTAACACTCGTTTCCACCAGTGCAGTTTCACCTGTAAACAGACGCCATTATAGGGCAGACATTCAGCACTTCCCCATAGAGAGGCCATTGAAGAGCACTACATGTGCGGCAGAAATTGCTACTTACAGGAAACAATAGACTGTACCCCGTAAACAACAGATGAAGATGAATCAGTCTGGAAGTTAAAACGTCACTTTAAATGATATAACGATTACCCCAAAACAGTAGGAAAGCACAAAGCCAGAAAAGTCACATTGTTTTACCAGTCACACAACACTCCCAAAACATTACAGCTTGTCTCCTTCAGAAACACATGCGCTGCCCAAATTTATAACGGGAAAGTGAACCCTATAATCTCGTTATCACCCTGTCAAACGCGTTAATGGTCATTATCATGAGCAGATTCCTATGTTATCAAGGAAGTCAGGGAATCATTGCTACTTGTCAGAGGATAATGAAGCGGCTTAACACTGCAATTAAGTCAGTGGAAATGTGCAGTTGTACTGTAGTCTTCAGCTGCAACTTTCTACCACAAAACACCACATTAATATTCGCTTGCGCCCTGTGGTTCCAACAAATCGCAGGAGCATTATAATTTACTCTACATCCATTCTACTGAAAGGGAAAAAAACACACATACAGCATAGTGAGACAAAGGAACTGAACAATCCAGGAAGCTATTCACGAGTATACATCCTGACGACAAGAGATATTGCCAAGCTGAAGTGCCGTATACAATGCCGGACAGATGTTTTATGTAACTCCGGAATCCAGACTGCAGACAGGCCATGTATACATTATCATCAATATCAGCGGGAAGTTCTGCGCCAAGGAAAGCTTCGAGATCAATCTTCTGTACCATAAAAAGATGGAACGCTTACATTTCCCGGCACTATGGCGTGGGCTTTATTGATCACGTGTCACTAATTCAATGTAAAAAGGGATAGATCAACATATTTATTTAAAAAGCGTGGAAATGGTCAAGAGTGACATTAGAGTCACAAGTTTAAATCAAGGTCCGCTGGAGTAAGATGTCCATAACTCAGAGTGGGGTGCCAGTCAGCCATGAGCTGGAGAACGTCTGCTAGAATTAGGCCATTTTCTGGCGTAAACCATCTTCAATATGTCAGGCTGCACTATACCACTCACTCCCACTTCAGCTAGGCTGCACTATACCACTCACTCCCACTAAAGCTAGGCTGCACTATACCACTCACTCCCACTTAAGCTAGGCTGCACTATACCACTCACTCCCACTTAAGCTAGGCTGCACTATACCACTCACTCCCACTAAAGCTAGGCTGCACTATACCACTCACTCCCACTTAAGCTAGGCTGCACTATACCACTCACTCCCACTTAAGCTAGGCTGCACTATACCACTCACTCCCACTCAAGCTACGCTGCACTATACCACCCACTCCCACTTAAGCTAGGCTGCACTATACCACTCACTCCCACTAAAGCTAGGCTGCACTATACCACTCACTCCCACTCAAGCTACGCTGCACTATACCACCCACTCCCACTTAAGCTAGGCTGCACTACACCACTCACTCCCACTCAAGCTACGCTGCACTATACCACCCACTCCCACTTAAGCTACGCTGCACTATACTGCTCACTCCCACTTAAGCTAGGCTGCACTATACCACTCACTCCCACTAAAGCTACGCTGCACTATACCACCCACTCCCACTTAAGCTAGGCTGCACTATACTGCTCACTCCCACTTAAGCTAGGCTGCACTATACCACTCACTCCCACTAAAGCTACGCTGCACTATACCACCCACTCCCACTTAAGCTAGGCTGCACTATACCACTCACTCCCACTTCAGCTACGCTGCACTATACCACTCACTCCCACTTCAGCTACGCTGCACTATACCACTCACTCCCACTTAAGCTAGGCTGCACTACACCACTCACTCCCACTTCAGCTACGCTGCACTATACCACTCACTCCCACTTAAGCTAGGCTGCACTATACCACTCACTCCCACTTAAGCTAGGCTGCACTATACCACTCACTCCCACTTAAGCTAGGCTGCACTATACCACTCACTCCCACTTAAGCTAGGCTGCACTATACCACTCACTCCCACTTAGGCTAGGCTGCACTATACCACTCACTCCCACTTAGGCTAGGCTGCACTATACCACTCACTCCCACTTAAGCTAGGCTGCACTATACCACTCACTCCCACTTAAGCTAGGCTGCACTATACCACCCACTCCCACTTAAGCTAGGCTGCACTATACCACTCACTCCCACTTAGGCTAGGCTGCACTATACCACTCACTCCCAGTTAAGCTAGGCTGCACTATACCACTCACTCCCACTTAAGCTAGGCTGCACTATAGCACTCACTCCCACTTAAGCTAGGCTGCACTATAGCACTCACTTCCACTTAAGCTAGGCTGCACTATACCACTCACTCCCACTTAGGCTAGGCTGCACTATACCACTCACTCCCACTTAGGCTAGGCTGCACTATACCACTCACTCCCACTTAAGCTAGGCTGCACTATACCACTCACTCCCACTTAAGCTAGGCTGCACTATACCACCCACTCCCACTTAAGCTAGGCTGCACTATACCACTCACTCCCACTTAGGCTAGGCTGCACTATACCACTCACTCCCAGTTAAGCTAGGCTGCACTATACCACTCACTCCCAGTTAAGCTAGGCTGCACTATACCACTCACTCCCACTTAAGCTAGGCTGCACTATACCACTCACTCCCACTTAGGCTAGGCTGCACTACAGTCATAGTCAAAAGTTTTGAGAATGCTACAAATATTAATTTTTACAAATTCTACTGCTTAAGTTTTTCTAATGGCAATTTGCATATACTCCAGAATGTCATAAAGAGTGATCAGCTTAACAGCAATTACTTGCAAAGTCAATATTGGCTAAGAAAATGAACTTCAACCCCCAAAACACATTTCAACATCATTGCATTCCTGCCTTAAAAGGAGCAGCTAACATTGTTTTAGTGATTGTTCCATTAACACAGGTGTGGGTGTTGATGAGGACAGGGCTGGCGATCAATCAGTCATGATTAAGTAAGAATGACACCACTGGACACTTTAAAAGGAGGCTGGTGCTTGGCATCATTGCTTCTCTTCAGTTAACCATGGTTATCTCTAAAGAAACACGTGCAGCCATCATTGCTCTGCACAAAAATGGCCTAACAGGGAAGAGTATCGCAGCTACAAAGATTGCACATCAGTCAACAATCTATCGCATCATCAAGAACTTCAAGGAGAGAGCTTCCATTGTTGCCAAAAAGGCTCCTGGGCGCCCAAGAAGGACCAGCAAACGCCAGGACCGTATCTTAAAACTGTTTCAGCTGCGGGATCGGACTACCAACAGTGCCGAGCTAGCTCAGCAATGGCAGCAGGCAGGTGTGAGTGCTTCTGCACGCACTGTGAGGCGGAGACTGCTTGAGCAAGGCCTGGTTTCAAGGAGGGCAGCAAACAGAGAACAATAGAGGAAAATAGGGGTTTTTTTGAGCCGCGCCAATGATCACTTCTCAGGTATTCAGATTAATGGATCTTTATTTTGCACAGGTCTACGCGTTTCTGGAGTCTCAGCTCCCTTTCTCAGGACCATCAGGCATAAGAACACATCAAATTAGGCCATTTTCTGGCGTAAACTATCTTCAATATGTCAGGCTGCACTATACCACTCACTCCCACTTAAGCTAGGCTGCACTATACCACTCACTCCCACTTAAGCTAGGCTGCACTATACTGCTCACTCCCACTTAAGCTAGGCTGCACTATACCACTCACTCCCACTTAAGCTAGGCTGCACTATACTGCTCATTCCCACTTAAGTTAGGCTGCACTATACCGCTCACTCCCACTTAAGCTAGGCTGCACTATACCGCTCACTCCTACTTAAGCTAGGCTGCACTATACTGCTCACTCCCACTTAAGCTATGCTCACTCCCCCCCCCCCCACAAAAAAAACAAAAGAACAAAAAGCATTAAAAAGGCACAATATTGTTAACAAATGCATGAGAGTTGTTACAGTGTGCACAAAAAACTGGCAGTTTTTTTGTAAAGGCGATTTCTGGCGTAGGAGGTTTGATGAAGTCCACTTCAGTCATCATCACCCATATTACAAATGGTAAAAATGGCACCTCCTTTGGTGTAAAGAGAATCTTTGGAATCATCTTTAGTGTATATTCATTATTTTTTTGTCTCTGGTCTTAAACTTGTTTCATAATTGCTACTGGAACAGCACAAAAGGCTGACACATCATGTGTCTATCTCTTTTGATTCGTGACACTAAAATGGGAAGGGTTAGTTTACTGACTGAAAGGTAGATTGTACTGCTGGAGACTAAATAGGCAGGATTACTCCCCAGACAATAGAGGGAAGGATTCTGTACACAGCTCCCAATTCTCCCTCTTGGATGGGGATGTGAGAACAGGAGCATTATTCATCCTCGGCAGTCCGAGAACGAGGTGGGCTTTTATGTCTCTCAGCTGCCATTCACAGCAGTCACCATGAAGGCCACACATCCTGCTGTACTGGACATGAAGCTATTCCAAATATGTCAGCTCCATCCATGGTTATAGTCAATTCATGCTCCTCATATAATGCCAACATAGTCTAGTGCAGAATACACAGGCTGCAATCACACACCTTCACCCCTGCAGCACCACAATCCAATCAATAAATGCACATAGTAACAACAATTCCGTATCAATCCATTTAACTTATTACTACAAATGCATGAGGGTGGTCCCGCAGTGGAACGGAGGCAGCTGCATTGGTAGTCACTTTGGGCTCAATTCATTATTTGCCATTTATTGGATTTGCATTACTTTTTTTTTTGTTTTGTGGTGTTAAATGACACATTTGTTTTGCACTAAATGCATCAAAATGGCGCACGATTTATGAATTTTGCACAACAAAAAAAAAAAAACAACTTGTCTAATCTGTTGTGTGACTTATTAGTGCAAAAAAATTGCATGTTCTGCTAAAATGCAAAAGTATCAAATGCACATAAAATCACTAAAGGGGACTGGATATTATTTGAGCAATAATTGCGGTGGCTCAGTGGTTAGCACTGCAGTCTTGCAGCGCTGGGGTCCTAGGTTCAAATCCCACCAAAGACACCATCTGCAAGGAGCTTGTATACTCTGCCTCTGTTTTCCTGGTTTCTTCCAGGTACTATCCCCCCACTGCAAAGATATATGGATAGGAAATTTAGATTGTGAGCCCCGATGGGGACATGATGACGATGTATGTAAAGCGCTGTGGAATTAATATTTATTCACCTATATAGCGCCATTATTATTATTCTTCCGTGAATTTTTCAAAAGTTGCAATTAATGAATTAGCAAAAAATACAGTGCACACACACACACACACACACACACACACACACACACACACACACACACACACAGGGCTGCTGATAAGTCTTTGGCCTTGTGATTTTTTTTTGTTTCTATGGTAATGATTGTTACATCACATGAAAGCCTTATGTGTGTAATACAGATTTTCAAAATTTTGTGTTTGTTGATTATGGCATCAGTGCTCTACACACGCGGGAAAACAAAATGGCGCAGTCTAATGCAATATTGACAACAGCTCAGCAGAGGAGTGATACAATTCTTGTTTCTGCAAGGAAAGTCTGTGGAAGATACTCATGGTGATATGTCACAGACATTGGGGGATCAATATCCTTCATATTCCACAGTTAAGAACTGGGTTGCCAAATTTAAAACGGGCCCCTTCAGCACCAATGATGAGGAAGGTCCTGGACGACCGAGAGTGGTTGTTCCGAAGATCGTCCATTCTGCGCACAATCTCATACTGGAAAAAAAATCGACAAATTTCACCTATAGCAATCGCAGACTTCATGGGAATTTCCCATGAACGTGTTTGTGTCATTATACATGAATATTTGGACACGAGGAAGCTATCTGCAAAGTGGGTCCCCAAATGTTTGACAACAGATCAGAGGAAGCATGCGAGTGAAAAGTTCCTGGTTCAGTTGTCAGTGTTTCCGGACTGATAAGAGTTTCCTGGATCGACTGGTCACTATGGATGAGGCCTGGATTTATTTGTATGACCCTGAAAACAAGGACCAGTAAAAAGAGTAGAGGCACAGTGGTTCTCCTCGTCTAAAGAAGTTCAGGGTGCAAAAATCAGCCACTAAGGTGATGGCGTCTGTGTTCTGGGATAAGGAGGGCATGCTGCTAGTGGACTACCTTCAAAAGGTTTCCACCATCAATGCAAGGTATTACATTGAACTTTTGGACCAATTGAAGGCAGCTCTGAAGGCCAAAAGATGCGTCAAACTGTCCAAAGGAATCTTGTTCCGGCAAAACAATGCCTCCGCTCACACTGCACAAGCGACCACAGCAAAACTGGCAGAGCTGGGCTTCCAGCTGGTTGACCATCCACCTTATTCATCAGATCTAGCTCCCTCTGACTATCATCTGTTTCCAAACCTGAAGAAACACCTCACACCTCAAGGGTACCAAAATGTGACACAATTTCTGATGCTATGGCTGCTATGGGTGCCTGGTTTGAGGCACAACCGAAATCCTTCTTTTGCTAGGCTTACAAAACTTGGAATGCCGATGTGTAAGAAGTGTGCTGACATCAGTGGAGAGTACGTAGAATAAATGTAGTTTCCTCATCCTCTCTCGTGTCTTTCTAATAATAATAATAATAATAATAATAATTATTTCTATAGCGCCAACATATTCCGCAGCGCTTTACAATTCAGGAGGAACATATACATATCATATACATAAACATATACAAACAAGTAACAATTATAGAGGATACAATATTTAAAAGGAAAAATGGCAACCCTGCTCGTGAGAGCTTACAATCTACAATGAGATGGGGGAAGGGGCAAGGTACAAGTGTTTATTTAAAATGACAATCCAGCCAGCTCATGGGGGATAGATGATGGCTTCCTGGACCAGTTGGCCAGAGCCTTGAGATGCATTTGGGTGCCATGGAGTTTGACGTGGGGTTATGTTCTGAGAAGTTGTAGAGGGATTAGGTGAAATTAGTTTGGCTAGGGAGTGTGATAGGCCACCCTAAAAAGATGCGTTTTTAGGGAGTGTCTGAAGCTGAGTAAGTTGTGATTTGTCCTAACTTCTTGGGGTAGAGCGTTCCAGAGGTTTGGTGCAGCTCGGAAGAAGTCTTGGATTCAGGAGTGGGAGGTTCGAATTAGTGTGGATGTTAGTCGAAAGTCATTTGCAGAGCGTAGAGAACGGGTGGGGTGATAGACAGAGAGGGGGGTGGAGATGTAGGGGGGGGGCGCACTGTGGAGAGCTTTGTGGGTGAGAACTAGCAGTTTGAATTGGATCCTGTGATATATGGGCAGCCAGTGCAATGACTGGCACAGAGCAGAGGCATCCGAGTAGCGGTTGGCCAGATAGGTGACCCTGGCTGCTGCATTAAGGATGGACTGTAGAGGGGAGAGTCTAGTTAGGGGGAGACCAATTAATAGAGAGTTACAGTAGTCAAGGCGAGAGTGGATCAGGGCCACGGTGAGGGTTTTTGTCGTTTCCATTGTGAGAAAGGGGCGGATTCTAGCGATGTTCTTGAGGTGCAAGCGGCAGGTGCGGGCAAGAGATTGTATGTGGGAGGTGAAGGAGGGATCAGTGTCAAGTATAACCCCCAGGCAGCGGGCTTGCGGCCTAGGACTTATCGTTATGCCACACACAGAGGGAGATGTCAGGTTTAGAAAGGTTGGAAGATGGAGGGAAAAGCAGAAGTTCAGTTTTGGAAAGGTTAAGTTTCAGATAGAGAGCAGACATGACATTGCAAACTGCAGTCAGGCAGTCACTTGTGTTCTGTAGTACAGCGGGGGTGAGCTCAGGGGATGAGGTGTATAGCTGTGTGTCATCAGCATAAAGATGGTACTGAAAGCTAAATCTGCTGATGGTCTGTCCAATTGGGGCAGTGTAGAGGGAGAACTTTGGCTTTCTGAATAAAGCCAAAGACTTATCAGCCCCTCATGTACATACATTGTGTGTATATATGTTATATATATATATATATATATATATATATATATATATAGAGATAGATATATATATATAGAGATAGATTATATATATATATATATATATATATATATATATATATATATACACATACACACACATATATACACATACATATATATACATACACACATATGTATATATATACACATACACACACATATTTATATATATATATATATATATATATATATATATATATTATATATATATATATATATACACACACATATATATGCAAACCGATAGATACTAGCAATGGGCAAGCACTAAGATGCTCGAGTTCTTGGTACTCTAAAAGAAACCGGATGGGGGCTCAGACGGGCTCTACTCTGGTAACAAGTATAACAGGAGTTAATGGGAAGCTCGAGCACTTTTCCAGGCGAGTCTTGCAGAACAATGCTTCATTTTCCCATTTACTTCCATTATGCTGTGTACTAGAGTAGAGCTCGCCCCAAGCGTCCGGCAGGTTCGTTTCGAGTACTGAACACTTGAACATGTTCGTGCTCATCACAAATAAATACATAAAATGACTTTAAGAAAAAACGAAAGGTTTAAAATAAAAGACTACAATGGCAAAAAACACCAAAAAAAACCCACAAGAAAATGCACAAATGCAATAATGAAAGCAGTCCTGTACTCCAGTTTGCATCAATCTGTAGTGGTTTCGCAAAGAGCACCTATACAAAAGGGTTCATGGTTACTGGGCTTCTGTTATACCAGACTGATTGTATCATGTCACTTTGTACACTGGTTTTGGGTGGGTTTGCTGTATACCGTGTTTCCCCAAAAATAAGACGGGGTCTTATTATTTTTTGCTCTGAATAATGTGCCAGCGCTTGTTTTCAGGGGGACGTCTTATGTTTTGTTCCATGAACAACAATTCACATTTAGTGTGTGTGTGTGTGTGTGTGTGTGTGTGTGTGTGTGTGTGTGTGTGCGTGTGTGTGTGCGTGTGTGTGTGTATCCATCCATATAACTATCTTCTATCTATTCATCTAAAACCACACACACACACACACACACACACACACACACACACACACACACACACACACACACACACACGTCTCCTCGCAGCTTTAGATTCCTCCAAGCACCTTTGGTGACATGAAGTGATGTCAGAAAGGTCGTTATATAAACCCTGCGGCCCCTAGGAGAATGGGGGCCCCTTGAAATTCCCAGTTTGCTCCCCCATCTCTCTAATGCCAGTCTCCTGTTCCGTTCTTTTACAGTCCTGCAATTTAAAGACATTTGGTTTTGTCACGACCATGAATTCATGAAAGGTCCTTAAACAATCTGATCATAGGAATACAACTGCTGAGGTCCCTTAGAGAGTGGGGGACGTGAGAAATTGCGAAATTTGACTCCCCATAACGCCAACCCTGACTGTAACTAAGGCTTATTTTTGGAGTGGGGCTTATAATTCAAGCATAAGGTAAAATCATGCTAGGGCTCATTTTCAGGGTAGGTTATTTTCGGGGAAACATGATACTTTATATATACAAATGCACACTTACCTTGCTGGGTGGGCTCATGTCCACAAGTTTTACATATTATTGGTTTTCTATAGTTTTACAGACTAATAACGAGAATATATATTGATACACGTTTGTGCATGAGAGGTATAGTACAGAGAGGAACCAAATACAGTGGAATCTTGCTTAACGAGAATTTTGCTTAACAAGCAAAGCTTTCTGTAAATTTGTAGCCCGCTTTACGAGAAAGCTTTGCTGTACGAGCGAAATCCTCACCGCACACACTTCCGGTTCCGTACATCCACCGCGCTCTAACCCGCACTTGCAGTCCACACACACACACACACACACACACACACAAAGTATTATGCTCACCTTACCTTCCGTTCCACCATCGGCCTCATGGTTCTTGTAGTTCCCGGGTACATCGTGACGTCCTCGCGGCGAACTACAAGTACCATGAGGCCGGCGATGGAACGGAAGGTAAGGTGAGCATATAATATGTGTACCTTCCGTTTCATCGCCGGCCTCCTGGGTCCTGTAGTTCGCCGCTCCACTCCAGGCTGTGCATTGGCATCCATAGCGATGATGCAGGAACTTCCTGTCACCGCTACTCAAAGGCAGCGTGCTGGCCAATCAGAGGCAAGCGGCTCTGCCTTTGACGTCAGCGCTCTGGCCACGGAAGTTCCTCCCTCATCGTTATGGTAAACTGATACACAGCCCGGCTCCGTACCAGAGAACAGCAAGTCCCAGGAGACCGGCAATGGAACGGAAGGTAAGGTGAGCATATAATATGTGCGTGCTTGTGTGAGTTTGTGTGTGTTTGTACGTGTTTGTGTGAGTTTGTGCATGTGTGGAATGATAGAATGGGGGACCAGGATGGGACATTTAACAAGTTGTGGAATGAATTGTCAGCATTGCAATGATTTCCTATGGGAAATCTTGCTCTGCTGAACGAGTAACTTGATTAACAAGCACAGTCCCAGAACCGATTGTTCTCGTTAAGCAATGTTCCACTGTAAAGAGAAGGTAAAAATGGGACATAAAAAAATCCAGGAGACATCCTTATAAAAAGGTAAGGCACCAATACGACATACTGTGCTCCCTAACTATGGGGAGAGGGCTTCTTCAACTTTTTAAAGGAGTAATACATTTATATCAGTAAAGTTACCATTTTACTACAGTAAATTTGCTAATATTTGTTATTACAAAGATGTCAGAGCCGGAGTGTGAAAAAATAGAGTGGAAACTCCATAGCCATGGCAATAACATTAGTTATGTGGTTAGCCCTGGCAAAATCAATGGGTCTGACTGACTTTCACCTTTTGCATATAGGCCCCCTCTTTATGACATAAATCTGAAGCAGAGGGGGGTATAATCACATTTGTATGGTGCCAGCCATGGATTGTTACTGAACAGGACCCGCTGCCGTCTCCCCTTAGCCTCCTGATGAACCTCTGAAGGGAGAGGAGAAACGCGTTGAGGCCTGGCAGGCTTGGATTCCTGCTTCTCAGGGAAATAATTCATCTTTTCTCCCTGTTATACTATTTTATATAGAATATGATTGGAACAACCTTTTCTATTTTGCAGTAATTTGCAGGGGAGTTTGTATCCCAATTTTCTTTCAGCTCCTGGGGTATAATGGGGAAATTATCTGAGCCCCTTGTGATATGAACTAGGTGACTGTAATATACTTTTGGGATATACCACCCTGTAACATATGTGGTTGTAAATAACTCTTCTGGATCACTACCTTGCATAAAGATAATTTATTAGGAATAGAAGTCTATACGTCTTGTACAGTGCTAGTATCATGAATAGGAATTCCTGGTTATAGATCAGTAAATTGATACCTTCTTGATCTAAGAAAAACAATATAGGGAGGAGTATTACCATTTGGGAACTCATATATATTGTACTGTGCAAGCACCACTATAGGGCTTTCCATCCCATCCCTATATCAGGGTCAGGGAGAGGGAGAGACGACGTGGAACGGGGGCGCCCTGTAACTTATGGTGTCATACCCTCCGTTGTTAGGTAGGGATACACTACCCTTACAGGGCTATACTAGTTTCCCTTCCCTTTCCTAAAGAGAGTGTGTATATAAAACTCCTTGGTTATTTACAAGGATAACGTAATCTATTCTCATTTATATGTTTGTGTGTCTGTTTGTGTGTACATTTTAATGATTAATAAAAATTGCATATTTTAAAATAGGGTTGAGATTACATGTTCGTCCACTGTAATAAGTTTGTATAAATACAGTAAATATTTTTGGGTTATGGAATTGTCTGCGTTTTTAATTATTTCCTATGGGAAAATTCCCTTTGATATAAGAGTAACTTGGTTTAAGAGCACATTCCCGGAACCAATTATGCTCGTAATCCAAGGTTCCACTGTACTCACTAATGGGAAGCTCTCACTTGATTCATGGACAACGTGAATCAGAGTATGGCTGCAGCAAAGTATTTTCTTCTCTGAAACTCTGTGGCTTTGTAAAGGGAAGGTGTCGCGGTTTTTTATTTTTTAACTAAAAATAGTGATTATGAAATCAAGTATTTTTCATACAAAATGAAAATCGCTGCTTATTTAGTTTTATTTAATTCTAATTTTACTGGAGGCACTGGGGGCTGCCATGCTGGATTTGCAGTGTGTGTGACGACAGTAACTTATTCCTTTATTGCAGCCCCTGTGCATAGAGAACAGTGGTCAGGATTCGACCCCATCAGTAACGTTACAGTGGGCGTCTGCTGTGACCTGGACGCGCCCCCTGGGCTGTCCAGATCACAGCAGAGGGAGATCAGCGCCATCATTGTGGAGCTCATAGCGTATGCTGTTTGCTCCACTATACCCCTATCAACCGCTGGGATGTGCGAGTACGGGCCGCCTACCCAGCCCTCCCGCAGTTACCGTCTCCGATGACACCCCCTCCCTCCGCTCTCCCCAGCCCCCACTCTGCCCCGCTACTGCTAGCACCACCCCTCCCCCCCGCCGTTACCGTCTCCGATGACACCCCTCCCTTTGCTCTCCCCAGCCCCCGCTCTGCCCCCGCTACTGCCCCTCCCATCGCCGTTACAGTCTCTAATGACACCCCCTCACTCCACTCTACCAGAGCCCCTGCTCTGCCCGCCACTGCTGGTGTGCGTGTGTGTGTGTGTGTGTGTGTGTGTGTGTGTGCCACTGCATGTGAGTACCGCCTCTGCTACCGTCTCCAAAAACACACCCTGCTCAACCTCCCCCCCTTCCGCCTGCCACCTGTCGGCCTGTGTGTGTACCGGTGATCCTGTCTGCAGGGTTGTGTATCTAATCCTATCCTGTGTGATACTGTCTGCTGAGCTGTGTATCTAATCCTATCCTGTATGATACTGTCACACACAGGAGAGCAGATTCTGCCCACTTTACTGCAGCTGTAATGTGAGCTTTTTCTACAGTGGGATTTCTGTAGGATTTCAGAAGCTGCTTCCCCTAGTGTTTAACAGTGGAAAATATCAAACTTATTTTTTTTTTATATTTTGCTCAATTAAAAACAAATAATTTTGAAACAAAACATTAAAACATTATTTATTACTTTACATTTTTTCAGTTATTGAATTTTTTTTTTGACGATACCTTCCCTTTAAAGAAAATAGAGTTGGAAGTGAGTCAGAGAGATGAAATGAGTCTACTGTGTCCTCTCCCCATCCTGCCCCAGGAAGGGACTCGTCAATCATATGCAACCAGTCGGGATAAACTGAATAGGACATCTCGACTCTCTAGCCATCATATCTTCAAACACAATATTTTGTAAAAAAAACCCAAAAAAAAACAAAAACACCTGGCTTCAATCATGCTTTGGGCAGCATGAATCCACCGATGGGCACCCTTAAAAACATAGATAACCCCCATTGCACCGGATTAAACATTACATGGTTCCTAGGCCATGTGACATTTCCTACACTGGCAACATCTCCCATTACATTGTGGAAATTAATGATTGTTACACAAAAGAGAATATCGGCTTTGTAGATAATGCCAGAATTATCTTTACGGTTATTATAGCTTGATGGGACAAAAGCCAAAAACAATGTAGAAACTGCCAGGTATTAGTCAAAATTGTGTGCGTCATCATTAGCCCATAGAGAAAACAGCATACGCTGATCTTCAATTCTAGGGATTAGGAAGAATTTATTTACAACTAAAATGCAAGACAAGACGAATAATAAGGAGACACCGTGCTAAGCAGCTGGTTACAATTCAACGACGTGTGACAAAATGTGATGTTTCGGCTCCTCCTGAGCCTTGATCTCACGGTCACGGGATGTTGGAATGGAAGGGTATGAAGTGCCGATAGCGTCATTGGATCCAAGGAGCAGAAATGCTGTGCCTGCAGGCAAGGTTACTGCTGGTCATTTCCATCCTTAGGTGCACACAAACTCAACACTTCCAGTCTCATGATGAGCCTATAAGCGTAAGGGAATGATCTACTTCTGTAACACTACATAAAGCAGATAACGTCCCTGCATTTCACTAATTCATTATCTGACATAGCGATAGAGGGGTCTATTGGGGGGACATATAATCTTTAAAAGCACAATGCTCCAGCGTGTTGAAACAAAAGCTGGATAATAAATTGAGGCACATCAGAGTTCTTCTGGTTAAAAATGCATTTTTTTGTGTCAACCTTCACGCTTTAAATGTGTTCGCAGTTAGGAGAAACACCTTGACTAAAGCATTACACTTGCCAGACTCATGCACTCAAGATGTCCCAGCTGTTAAAGTCCCCTCATTTCACCACCAAGAGGGAGAGAAAATGAGGTATTTCAATTTCATATCCTCAGCCAAGATCAATTTACATAGTTGAGAGAGGGGAAGCAGACGATTTTATTGCAACAAATGCTGTTGATCCAAAGGGTTTAAGAAAAAGGATTTGATAAGATTCCAAAATGCTTCAGACTTTATTCTGAAATGCTCATTTTATCTTAACAAAGAACCATCATAAATAAAAAAAGAATAAAACCTAAAAGGCGACCAGACAGAAGTTGTTGTCAGAGGTGACTTACCAGTAATGAGCTCCAATTACCAAGCAAATCTACACTTTTAGATATGGAAGTCACTGCACTGATTTTTTTTTTTCCACATTCGTCAACAAAATGAAAAAAACAAGTAAATGTCATTTTCCTTCCCATTGCGGATAGTCCTGCTATAACAGATCAGACAACACTGCTCCTGACTGTATTTGTGTGCCCATATTACAACTGCTGCAAAAGAGATGTGGTGCACTGTGGCAAATGGTGGTCACGCCATATACGGACTGGTTTTCTGACCTCACCCGCACCCTTTTCCCCTTCCCCTTCCCCTAGCCCTCTCAAAACTGTAAAACTGCACATTTCAGAGTGGCATTTTATGGTGGCCAGCCTAAGGGCAAGTTCACACAGTGCGTTTTTCGCGGCGTTTTTGCGCAGTTTTCGGGTGCGTTTTTGCTCAGAAAACTGCATGACTTTGCTTCCCCAGCAAAGTCTATGAGTTTTCATTTTTGCTGTCTTCACACAGCGTTTTTTTTCAGCTGCGTTTTTGTGGTGCCACAAAAACGCAGGATGTCAATTATTCCCGCGTTTTTGACTGCGCTTTTCATCCATTGAGTGCAATGGGATGTTGAAAGACGCAATGAGAAATGCAAATAGGTGCGTTTTGGTGCGTTTCTAAGACCAAAAACGCAGCTATAAACGCAGGAGGTGGGTAGTAAAGTGACGTGTACAGGAAGAGGATTCCTTCTGTCAGAAAACACAGAAGCGTGAATCCTCCCGGTACCATCACCGCCGCTTCCACCTCCGGTCCTGTGCATGTATGCTGCCGTGCGGCGTCATGTACGGGCAGGAGGTGGAAGCGGCTGCGAAATCAAAAGTGAACAGTAGAAAAAAAAATGTCATACTCACCTGTCTGCAGACTCCCGATGCCATGCCCGCTCCCAGCTCCTCTTCCCGGTACCGCCGCTCCGGGTGTGTGCAGTCTCCCCGGGTACGTATGCCTGCAGGATGCAGGACCTGGCGATGGATCACCTGATGCAGTCACTTGACACATCAGCTGATCGTAAGTCTCGGGGTGACGCCAGCGGCCGGCCCTTTTAACCTATCAGCGGATGCGTCAGGAGACTTCATCCCTGATTACCAGCAGCTCCTGCAGCGATCAGACTCCGACCCAGGAGCTGCCGGTAATCAGCACATAAGTGAGTATTTTTTTTTTTTTTTACACCGATGCATCTGCTGATTGTATAAACGGCTTTTATACAATCAGCTGATGTGTGATGTGATTCAGGCCTTGAACCTGACATCATCTGATCGCTTTGCCTTCCAGCAAACCGATCAGATGATATTGGATCCGGATTGTACGGCGCGGGACCCTTGACCCAGGATTACTGCGGAGGGGGGTTCTTTATTTCAATAAAGATGGAGTCACTAATTGTGTTGTGTTTTATTTCTAATAAAAATATTTTTCTGTGTGTTGAGGTTTTATTTTATCTTTACTAGAAATTCATGGTGGCCATGCCTAATATTGGCGTGACACCATGAATTTCGGGCTTAGGGCCAGCTGATAATATACAGCTAGCCCTAACCCCATTATTACCCAGTGAACCACCCGGCATCAGGGCAGCTGGAAGGTTGGATACAGCGCCAGAAGATGGCGCTTCTATGAAAGAGTCATTGTCTGGGGTGGCTGCGGACTGCAATTCGCAGCGGGGGTGCCCAGAAAGCATGGGCACCTTGCACTGTGGATTCCAATCCCCAGCTGCCTAGTTGTACCCGGCTGGACACAAAAATTAGGCGAAGCTCACGTCATTTTTTTTTTTTTAGTATGTCATGAAATTCATGAAATAATTTAAAAAAAAAAGGGCTTCTCTATATTTTTGGTTCCCAGCCGGGTACAAATAGGCAGCTGGGGGGTTGGGGGCAGCCCGTACCTGCCTGCTGTACCTGGCTAGCATACAAAAATATGGCGAAGCCCACGTCATTTTTTTTGTTTGTGGGGGCAAAGAAATCCTGCATACAGTCCTGGAAGGAGGATGCTGAGCCTTGTAGTTCGACAGCTGCTGTCTGCTCTCCTGCATACACTATTGGATGGAGGATGCTGAGCCTTGTAGGTCTGCTCCCCCTGACTCTCCCTCCAGCATACAGTCCTGGATGGAGCATGCTGAGCCTTGTAGTTCTGCAGCTGCTGTCTGCTCTCCTGCATACACTATTGGATGGAGTATGCTGAGACTTGTAGTTCTGCAGTTGTCGGCTCTCCTGCATACACTAGTGGAGAATGAAGAACATATTGAAGAAGGAAATTACATCAGACCTTTTTTTTTTTGTTCACTGATAAAAATGCATAAAGACGCAGTGAGCAAAAACGCGTGCGTTTTTTGCCACGTTTTTTTGATGCGGGTGCGTTTTTTGCCGCAAAACGCACAAAAACGCAGAGTCAAAAACGCAGTTTGTGAACCTAGCCTAAGGCACACTTGTTCAATAATCATGCTATCTAATCAGCGTCTTGATATGCCACACCTGTGAGGTGGATGGATTATGTTGGCAAAGGAGACTGTGTGGCCTCGGTCTTACAAGGATCTACTGCGATCCTCGCATGACATTCAGCTCACGCTGGCAGCACTGCGGGAGCCGAGTGTCACTGCGACTGAGGTCCAATCATGCGATCAGACCTTAGCTGCCGGGGGCGGGCCAGCACTGAGGAGGGGCGGTGCCGTTCTGAGGAGGGGAGGGCCGACACTGAGGAGGGAAGGGCCGGGTCGGCTCTGAGGAGGGGAAGGGCTGGAGCTGCGGAGTGGAGAGAGGGATTTATCTCCCCTCCTCTGTAGCCAGCTATTGCCATTCTCACACTGCACTCGCAGTACACTGGTGTACTGAGAGTGCAGTGCGATTTTTCTCTCGCCCCATAGACTTGAATGGGTGCGAGAGAAACCAGGATCGCATTAAAGTAGCAGCATGCTGCGATTGTTTTCTCGGTCCGATTAGGGCTGAGAAAATAATCGCTCATGGGTGCTGGCACATAGGCGAATATTGGTCCGAGTGGAATGCGATAAAACAAGCATTCCACTCGCTTCGATTTTCATGCCGTGTGTCTTAGAGTTTTAGAGTGGCCTTTTATTGTGGCCAGCCTAAGGCATCGCTGTGCAATAAACATGCTTACTAACCATCTTGATATGCCACACCTATGAGGTGGATCGATTATGTCAGCAAAAAAGAAGTGCTCATTAACACAGATTTAGACAAATCTGTGAATATTTAAGAGAAAATGCCTTTTGTGTACATAGAAAGTCTTCTATATTGAAGTTCAACTCATGAAAAATTAGAGCAAAACCAAAAGTGTTGTGTTTATATTTTTGTTGAGTATAATTGAATAGTTGATAAATAAACCTATCGTGAAAGTTTTACAAAAACGCTGCAAGGTATTTAGATATTATCACTTAACACAAATGGTTCATTAAAGAAAAGCATAAACACTGATGGTCTAATGATCTTCATGTTGTGTATAGAAACAATTCTAATTAGATACAGTGATTGAAAAGAGGTTTCAGCATTTAATGACACTAGAATAGGCATAGTTTATAGAAAATCAGCCATGCACAACTTGATAAATTACTAAATTGTTGCCAAACTATTTATATTAGTTAGGCTCGGCAATATGCAACTTCTACGGAGTTGTATACTGTATCTTGTGTTCCTGCTTTCATACTGCTTAGTATGTGTCCAGACAAAATGGTCACACAACACAAACAAGACAACTTTTCCATATCTTGGGAAACCAACCAAAATTAAACCATAATTTGATGTTCTCCATGTATAACTGTTCACAACATAATGAAATAATATACATCTTGAAGACAGATTCAAAGAGCCAATTCATCAAGTTCAGCGTTGTTCACGTTGGTCTTGATGAGGAGACGTGCTAGAGTCATAGGCATTCACCTTTTTCATTAATCCGAAGCTTCTATCTGGAGCATCTGACGAGGATGTGCACTACGCCACAAATCTTACTTAAGTCAGGTATACCACAGCTGATCATAAAATAGACGAGTGATCAAGTCCTGCCCCCGAAGCGCACAAGTTCTGCCAATTTTGTCAAAGCTGGGAAAAAATGGTGTAAAAACACAAAAAGTCACAAAATTTAGGTGTAACTTTAAGTTGAGCTTAAATTTTGTGGCTTTTCCCAACGTTTATGCCAGAATTGCTTTGTGAAAGCTTTGATGAATCGGCTCACTTTTTTTGGGGGGGGAAAACCCTACAGTGTACATTTCAACATTTTTTTTTTTTAATAATTTTGGCGAGCATGGAAAGTTCTAAAACTTTGCAGATCACTATTAGAAGCTGGCAGTGAAAGAATCAGCAACTGTGTCCACCTTGGAGTGTGGTGCTTAGACTGGAGTCACACTTGAGTGTGACTTGAGCGAGGATTGCATCGCCCGGACCGGCTGCTGGCCCTCCAGATAGGAGCGTGTCAGCTGCATAGAAATACATAAAGCGGACACGACCAGGTCAGGAGAGCAGGCGTCCATGCCATGCCAGCACGAGTCATGTTCTGGTATCAATACAGCTGAAGTCCTCAAATAGACTGGGAAAAAGCTGGGGTTTGGAAGCAATATGCATGCACAAGTCTCCTAATAAAGTGATTTGCAAATTTTCAAAACTTCCATGCTGGACAAAACTATTTTTTGAAAAAAAAAAAAAAAGGATAGTCTTTAAATATTAACATGCAATAAGTCTTCTCATAAATGTAATAACAGAAATTATAAGATCAACATTAATATGAACATTTTTTACGTATGACTACAAATATTTGTTGCTGAGCCCCACCTCTGGTAGGAAGAGAGAACTATGAATACCCTCATAGAAAAATGAGAAAAAGGAGCAAAAGCAGTCAGCCGACTGCTGCCATCCGCTCAGATTAAAGATGGGCTCAATAGAAAGTGCAAGAGACAGTCATCGGCTAATGAGGAGAGACCATGTTTTCAGTTTATGTAGTTTCAGTTTAGTTTTCAGTGTATGTATCCAACACGAAGATCTGTTTTCGCTCATTTTTTTTTTTTTCTAACAATAAGAACAAAAGAAAAACATACCTGTAATAATTCACAAAACCAGGCTGGCTTGGTCTTCAGACATATAATATCCAGTCTTATTGTCTAAATTCAAGCCTAGAAAACAAAGATAAAAGATATCAAAGTCAGTTGATGTATGAAGCTAGGATAGTCCAACAAAGCAATGTATAAAAACTACGACATCAAATTAGGATTGGTTCACACTAGCACAATGGTTTAGTCTACAACCTACCAATTTTAGAACTAGTAAGGCTGAGTTCACATGTAAAGTATATCTGTTTGGAACAGGTCCAGTAAACAAACTGGATCAGTGTAAACCAGAGGAAAAGCTATGCACTGAGCCTTTCACTTTGGCCCAGGAATACAACCCGATATTGCGCAAGCAATTTGCATGTTTTTATGTTTTCACACCAGCATGGGAGCAGCTTTGCCAAAATGAGTGGAGCTGGGGATTTGTTGGGGTGGGACATGGTTACACCGGCAAGGTAACTTTAACAAAAGTTCTTAACACCAGGCATGTTGAAGTCCCTATCGGCTGTAGCATTTAGGCCCGTTTCACACGTCAGTTAAAAAACACAGACGCTCTTCACTGACGTGTAAAACACGTACATGTCCCTCCGTGTGCCGTGATTCACGGCACACGTGGGTTGTCTAAGTGCAATCCGGGCTCCGTTCTCCGTGGTCCGTGATTGCACTTAGAGATTAACTCACCTGCGCCTGCTCCCGCTCTCCATGGTGCTGAACGCTCCCGCGGTGCAGCATCCGGCCGGTGCTGACCTCCGCAGCAGCTGCTTCCGGGTCGGCTGTGTCGTGCATTCATGAATATGCATGACAGTAATGAGCCGGCTCAGAAGCAGCAGGCAGAACAGGCTGCAGAGAGAGTCACTGGAGCCGGGTGAGTAAAAATTATTTTTATTTTATATGCACGTTTTTTTCTGGCACGTGTTTCACGGATCACACCACTGCGTGGTCCGTGGGACATCAGTGATGCCAGAAAAAAATGGACATGTCTCCGTGCGGCGATCACTGACACGCGGGTACGCCGCACGGAGACACGTGCAGTGAAAAATCACTGATGTGTGAGCAGACCCATTCATTATAATGGGTCTGCGTATGTCAGTGATTCTGGTACGTAGAAAAAAAAAAGCACAAACGTCCCAGAATCACTGACGTGTGAAACAGGCCTTATGGAAAGGCGCACAACAAGGTTAGGCATTAAAGCCTGCAGTCGCTAGGTACTATAGACGTGCAGTGCGCTGTCAGGATTCTCCGATGCCTGTGGCAAGGCCGTGCATGTCTAGTTGGAATGTGGCTGGGAGTATGCCTATGCCATATGTCTGGTCACATGACCACCCGATCTGGCTGCTGGTTCCAGGGCATCCTGATAGCGTGCACTGGTAGGATTCACAAGTCTGCAGTCACACAGTGACTGAGTACGTCCGTGCCAAACGTAGACAATCTCTTAAAGTGGCGTGTGCCTATTAAGGAGTTCAACACATCGTACTCTAACGAGTCATTCATTAAGACAGCCGTGCGCAATGCCAGTCTTAATCAATTGACTTTAATGATTTAAGAAATGGATCCAGAAGCAATCAGTTTTTGTAGCCAGACAAAAAGATACAGAGCAAATACTGGCTATGCAAACTTAGCCCTAAGATGAATCCAGGAGGATATAGGCCAATCTAGCCCCAACTGGTGGTTTGTTGAGTTTCTTCTTTATTTTTTGGATAGCATAACACAGCATGCAAATTTATTCCGTCTGTCAAACAGCAACCATAACAAGCTGGATGAGAGCGAAGAAGTGTGAACTAATAATGGGCGGTGTTCTGCGGATTACAACAGCTGAACTGTGTGCAGAAGATGCGTGGTCTTGTTAATCATTTTAATAGCAGGGAATTTCTTAGTTTCGTGCGTTCATATTTTTTTTTTCTTCACTTGCTCCCAACAGACCGCTTTTTTTATTTTTCTATCAACCTCAAAGGTATTTGGCCTTTTTTTATTATTTATTTTTCTTTGTAAAACTAATAGTAAAAATGATCCTCCAAGTCACTGTGACACCAAACTTGCAACAATTTCTCCCTATTTAATTGATGGGAAAAACTTTTTAGAATTTTGTATAAACAATTTTTCGAGCTTGTGCCTCCATTTTCCAAAACCTAAATATTTTTCTTTTACTTTTAATGGAGCTGAATGGGGACTTAGGCTGCTTTCACACATCCGGTTTGAGCAGTGCGGCTCAATCCGGCTGTGAAACCTATGCAATGGATGCGGTGAAAACACCGCATCCTTTGCATAAGTTTTTTACATGCGGCCCGTCCAGTTTTTGCCGCTTGCGGCAGGCTACTGAGCATGCACAGTGGCAAAAACCGCATGCGGCGGCCGGATGCGGTTTTTGACGCATTGCGCCGCATCCAGCGTCCATAGGCATGCATAGGAAAATGCGCCGCATCGGCCAAAAAAATGTGCCAGGCAACATTCCATCCGGCCGCCGCATCGGCTAAATCTGCCGCATGCGGCAAAAAACGGACGGAACGCAAGCCCATGCGGCACAAATGTTAGTCTAAGCAAAAAAAACGCAACTGGCAGCAAAAAAAACTGTTGCGTTTTTTCTGCAAAGTGCCGGATTGTGCTGCATAGGAAAAACCGGAGGTGTGAAAGCAGCCTAATTTCTTTGACTGGTGAGCTGACGTCTTTATTGATACTTATTTTGGGTACATACATTTCAATAGCTTCTTATTGCATTTTCTTTAGGAAGGTGCGGTGACCAAGAAAACACAATTCTGACAATTAGATTATTTGGGGGGAAATTTTACATACATAATATATATTTGTTTTTACATTTTGTGAAGTCTTTATAGGGGACTTGAGTCTGCAAGGTAGATTATGTTTAATATATATATACACACACACACAAAATATATATTATATATATGCGCGCGCGTGTGCGTGCGTATATATAATATATTATATTTATATTTTATATACATATATATTTTATATACATACACAGTGTTGTAGAATACAGTGTAAATCTTGTTCACCTATGGAGTTCAGCCTGTGAGTGGTATGGAAACCCAAATGGTCCCCCACAAATGCATCACTCAGGAGAATGGATTAAAGCCTAAACACGAGCCACTGCTTGCATTCCAATTCAATACCACAGTCACGAGTGGCTTCAGCGCAGCCCAACAGATGAGTACGGGGTAAAAGTAAAAAACTGCATGTTAATCATGAACAAGCACTTTTTAAAAAAAAACCTTGTTTCATGATTATCTTGCCATGTAACCAGGCTGATAAGTACTTCAATGACCAAGCATCCAGGTCGAATTATCTTTTCTGTAGTCCAAAAAAAATAAGTTCTTGGTGGCGCATCGTCCTGTGCAATAGACAAGACTAGCACTGGCGGGGAACCATGACAGCCCATGTATAGTATAGATTGCTCAGCTGCATCGGTTTCTTTAGTCCACCTGTGTAAACAGGTATTTAAACGTTTGCCAGTTGTACCATGCTGCAGGTCGGTCCAAGTAAGAAGACCCCAAGTTGTCAGAATGTGTATGCCAACTACAAACAAATACTTGTGCCAGGCAGGGGACTTTAAGAAACGTGCAACCATACCTTTGTGGCTGCAGATAGATTTAGTGTTGTAAAGAAAAGGAAATTATTTTTTTTTAATGTACATTAACAAGCATTCAGATGCTACCAGGGAAGTCCTAGGATCAGAAATGCTCTGCCCTCGATAGTCCCGGACTAGAAGCACCTCCATGAGGTGGTTTATTGAAGTCTCCACAATTCTAAGGCTATGTGCGCACGTGTGCGCTCTGCACGCACCGAAAACGTGCGCTTCAGAGCGCAGCTGAAAAGCTCCAATCTGAAGTGCATGGTGCCGGCAGATTCGTGCGCTCTGCATGCTGCCTCTCCCTATAGACAGCATGCAGAACGCACGAAAGAAGTGACATGTCACTTCTTAGAACGCAGTGATTCGGCAGCAGCCGAATCGCTGCGTTCTAACATGCCACGTGCGCACGGCTCCTGCACAATCTCCATAGATTGTGCAGGGGACGTAGGACGCATGCAGTTACGCTGCGGTGCAGAACGCAGCGTAACTGCATGCAATACGCACACATGCGCACATACCCCAATAGGCACTGAAACCATGCGTATAGATCACGCTCTCCTATTCCAGCCCATACGCAGCACTACCTTTGCTGTGGGCAAAAGCAGAACTGACCTTCGGCACACTGGGACCATCTTCAGGACACTAGCAAGCTTTTGTGCACAAGCTAACAAAATTCCTATATCCAAAAATGTGAAGTCTATCTGCAGCATAAAGGTATGTGTGCACTTATCTTAATGGCCTTAACATGGCAGTAGTATTGTTTAGTAAGCATAAACCTGACACTTCCTTTCAGTACAAGGCTTTATTAAAGTGATAAGAACCATATAGTTCTAGCAAATTATATGAATCCACAAACTCACTAATCAGATCAGCCGCTGGTGACGTGAATGATGTACGGTTAGGGTAAGTTCACACAGTGCGTTTTTCGCGGCGTTTTTCGGGTGCGTTTTTGGCCTCAAAACTGCATGACTTTGCTTCCCCAGCAAAGTCTATGAGTTTTCATTTTTGCTGTCCGCACACAACTTTTTTTTAAGCTGCGTTTTTGAGCTAAAAAAAAAAAAATGGACATGTCAATTCTTTCCTGCGTTTTTCTGTTTTCCCCCCATGCAATGCATTGGAAAAACGCAGCAAAACGCAGCGATCAAAAAAGCAGCAAAACGCAGCCAAAAACGTACCAAATCGCGGTAAAAACGCATGCGTTTGCCACGTTTTTTGCCACGGGTGCGTTTTTTGTGCGTTTTTAGCGGGCAAAAACGCACAAAAACGCAGCATCAAAAAAACACAGCGTGTGCACATAGCCTTAGGAAAACCAACACTGCCTCCCCCCAAACTTATCACAAACAATTAGAGCCTAGCTATATAAATTATTCAAGCTTAAGCGTGCAATTATTAACCTAGGTATCATTTTGTCTCCATGAATGGCAGGAACTCTAAAGCATATAGTATTGTTTTGCAGAGAATATATATTTTCTTAAGAAAATCAAAAGAACAAAGATGGATTTTGCAGGCGACACTGGAAAACTTTGCCTTAGTGCAGTCATTTGAGAAACTAGTCCTGGTACATCAGTAGGTAAAGCTAGAGTCTGCAGGTAAAACGTCTCAATAACCCCAGAGACAGAAAATAGAAAAAGGGTCTAATAAACCCCAAAGAGAAGCACAAGCTGTCAGCAGGAAATAATGGAATCTCTGCATACATAAGGAAGACATGAGCAGTTAAGAAAAGATTGTATCCAGCATCAAAACTAGAAAACAAGACTCTTGACAGTGAGGAGATAAAATATGCAGTCTCAGGTATTGTGCTGCCAAATAAGAGTCATGTAGAAAGTGCTGACCTCTGTGAGCAACAGAGCGGAACTATCACAGGAAAAAAACAGCATTCCCTGAGCAAGAAGCCGGAGCAGGGCGAGAACGCTGCGGCTACACTGCAAAAGCCGGAGCAGGGCGAGAACGCTGTGGCTACACTGCAAAGGCCGGAGCAGGGCGACAACGCTGTGGCTACACTGCAAAGGCCGGAGCAGGGCGACAACGCTGTGGCTACACTGCAAAGGCCGGAGCAGGGCGACAACGCTGTGGCTACACTGCAAAGGCCGGAGCAGGGCGACAACGCTGTGGCTACACTGCAAAGGCCGGAGCAGGGCGACAACGCTGTGGCTACACTGCAAAGGCCGGAGCAGGGCGACAACGCTGTGGCTACACTGCAAAGGCCGGAGCAGGGCGACAACGCTGTGGCTACACTGCAAAGGCCGGAGCAGGGCGACAACGCTGTGGCTACACTGCAAAGGCCGGAGCAGGGCGACAACGCTGTGGCTACACTGCAAAGGCCGGAGCAGGGCGAGAACGCTGTGGCTACACTGCAAAGGCCGGAGCAGGGCGAGAACGCTGTGGCTACACTGCAAAGGCCGGAGCAGGGCGACAACGCTGTGGCTACACTGCAAAGGCCGGAGCAGGGCGACAACGCTGTGGCTACACTGCAAAGGCCGGAGCAGGGCGACAACGCTGTGGCTACACTGCAAAGGCCGGAGCAGGGCGACAACGCTGTGGCTACACTGCAAAGGCCGGAGCAGGGCGACAACGCTGTGGCTACACTGCAAAGGCCGGAGCAGGGCGAGAACGCTGTGGCTACACTGCAAAGGCCGGAGCAGGGCGACAACGCTGTGGCTACACTGCAAAGGCCGGAGCAGGGCGACAACGCTGTGGCTACACTGCAAAGGCCGGAGCAGGGCGACAACGCTGTGGCTACACTGCAAAGGCCGGAGCAGGGCGACAACGCTGTGGCTACACTGCAAAGGCCGGAGCAGGGCGACAACGCTGCGGCTACACTGCAAAGGCCGGAGCAGGGCGACAACGCTGCGGCTACACTGCAAAGGCCGGAGCAGGGCGAGAACGCTGCGGCTACACTGCAAAGGCCGGAGCAGGGCGAGAACGCTGCGGCTACACTGCAAAGGCCGGAGCAGGGCGAGAACGCTGCGGCTACACAGCAAAGGCCAGAGCAGGGCGAGAACGCTGCGGCTCAACTGCAAAGGCCGGAGCAGGGCGAGAACGCTGCGGCTACACTGCAAAGGCCGGAGCAGGGCGAGAACGCTGCGGCTACACTGCAAAGGCCGGAGCAGGGCGAGAACGCTGCGGCTACACTGCAAAGGCCGGAGCAGGGCGAGAACGCTGCGGCTACACTGCAAAGGCCGGAGCAGGGCGAGAACGCTGTGGCTACACTGCAAAGGCCAGAGCAGGGCAAGAACGCTGTGGCTACACTGCAAAGGCCAGAGCAGGGCGAGAACGCTGTGGCTACACTGCAAAGGCCGGAGCAGGGCGAGAACGCTGTGGCTACACTGCAAAGGCCGGAGCAGGGTGAGAACGCTGTGGCTACACTGCAAAAACCGGAGCAGGGCGAGAACGCTGTGGCTACACTGCAAAGGCCGGAGCAGGGCGAGAACGCTGTGGCTACACTGCAAAGGCCGGAGCAGGGCGAGAACGCTGTGGCTACACTGCAAAGGCCGGAGCAGGGCAAGAACGCTGTGGCTACACAGCAAAGGCCGGAGCAGGGTGATAACACAGTGGCTACACTGCAACTTTGGTGACGTAAAACTGAAATGAATGAGGTTTCATGTGACGATCACCTATAAAAGGTGAAGGGTGCAGCACGCAGGTGAAGACAACTATATGTGTTAAAAGTAGAATTTTGGCAAATTGCCCCTTTATTGATGCTACAGACACCCAGCGCTCAGTGTGACCATTTGAAATGATTGCACCGAATGTGGGGTTAGAACAATATACAACTATGCCTTAGGCCTCATTCAGACATCAGTTTTTCATTTACGTGTTTCTATATGGGGTTTTCACTGATTGAATCTGTATCTATTATAGTTTATGGTGTGGTGCATATGTTCATATTCTTTTTGTGGCCTGTCTGTCCCCAAGAAATTAGAAACGTGTCTGTTTTTAATCTGTCATGGATCAAAATCACCCATGCAATAAAGAACCAAAGGCTGACCAGCACCTCTTAGAAGGATGAGGCATGTGTGAATAGGTGCAAGCTGCCATGACTGCAGCACACTGTGTACGCCAAGATGTACTGAACAAAAATAGAAACTGTTTTGTTTTTGCTTTCATTTTTCATCATCTGAACTCAAAGATCTAAGACTTTTTCTATTTACCAAAATGGCCTTTTTCTCTCTCAAATATTCTTCACAAATTTGTCTGTCTGTATATTGCGCACGTCTCATTTGCAGAAAATCTATCCACCTCACAAGTGTGGCATATCAAGATGCTGATTAGATAGCATGATTATTGCACAGGTGTGCCTTAGGTTTGCCACAATAAAAGGCCACTTTTAAAATACACTAAAACATAAGTATTGCGTTTATATTTTTGTTCAGTATATATGCAAATATATGTCAAATTTTAACTTCAATACTACTATGTAGAGTGTATTTTTCAAGAAAAGGTGCCAACGCACAAATTGGCCAATTCATGTTTGCCCCCAATAGAAGGTGGGCTTTTGTAAATGGGAATGCTACATTTTTACCAGACATACCTAAACCGGGTAAAAAAAAAAAAAAACTACAAATGTAAAGGATAAAATCCAATGCTAACTAAAGATAACCCAATGTCTCATTCAGTGGCTCGTTATTTTTCACATAAGCAAGAAAAAAGGGGTTTGTGTCATTGGTTTTCACCAGTGTTTCAGTGTCTACCATCAGCATTTCATCAGTGATTTTCAGGAATCCAAAATAAATGGCAAAGCTTCGCCTGACCGTTCCAACATTGCTCACAGACAGCACACGCACACGATTTTCATGGTATCATAGACTTTGGATAATTTTGATCTGTGATTCGAGAAAAATTGAACTTCATTGATGTCTTTTTTTAAAATCTATATAAATTATGTACCCATGTAGGTCCAATAAAAAAAATGAAGGTGTCAGATTTTTTTTTGTGGACACAATGTAGAGGTATGGCAATATTTGATTTATTTTTGGATTCACTGGTGGTGAAAATCTCATACAGAATTACTGATGAAAATGAGTCCGTTTTTACATGCTAGAATAAAGTGGGTGTGAATAAGGCCTTAAGGCCCCCATATATAGTATATGAGACTAATGTCGGCTGAACCTGCCAATAGACGGGTTTGGGCAACAATCTAATGTGTATGGGGGGCACCGGCCAACTGATGGTCGGGGTAAATGACGATCTTATTTCAGAATAACTTAACATTGTTCTTCTGGAGATGAGACATGTCGGCCGGCAGCTTTCTCAGAGAGAACACAGGAGCCCCTATGCCAAAAGAGCACCTCAGTGTGTGGGGAGTTGGCTGAGAAGGCTGTTGGCCAAAGCATCGTTTGTCCAACAACCATCTAATGTGTATGGGGGCTTTTACAGTTGGTTTTGATTGTCACTTTAAAGAGGTTGTCCAGTCTAAAATGACAAGTCTGCAGTCACTGTATGTGTCACTCTATGCGACTTGTGAATCCTTGCAGCACACACACTGTACACTGAGGATTCTGGGAGCCAGGAACGGCAATCCCGTCACCAAAAGTATGTGATATGCAGACCCCTGGCCAGAATCCGCCTAGAGGGCAGCAGCGGCCTCACACAATGCAGTGCCCATCTAGTTGGAATGTGGCTGGAAACATGCATAGCGGACATTTGCGGCCACGTGATCATCGTTCCTGGCTCGGATACCAGCGAATCCTCACAGCATACAGTGCAATATGAGGATTCACAAGTCTGAAGTCACATAGCATCATTGTCATTTTAGGCTGAAAAACCCTTTAACGCAGCATGCCTCTGCCTGCATAAATAGATGTCCTTAGAATGGAACAGTACACCCACCTTCATGTGTATTTGTCCATGTATATACTCATAACAAGTTTCCACAAACACACAATCGTCTTTATTTCTAGTTTAGTAACATACATGTGGTTTGAATCAATTGTCTACATTCCTGACCTTTGTGGTCTGACATTGGGACCAGAATATCTACTAAAACGTATACATACTTTGAGGTCACATTATGACCACACCGACGACCAATCGTGTCCAAGGACTTGAATATAACCAGATTTTAATCTTGTTCAAACAATTAGGGCCATTTTAGCTTTTTTCTTTTTAACTCACAGGCAGACTATGGAGCGTTTATTATTTCAGCTGCTTTAGATGGAAAGTCTGTGTTTAATCAGACATGTTTGACTCCACAGTTTAAGCCAAGCTAATTAGATTGCTTGTGTGTGTCACTCATCAGAAATGTAATTACCAAATGTAACACCGGCGGGAGCCAAAAAAGAAAAAAAAATACTTATAGTATATAAAATGTATGTCTACGACAAATAAAGACCAACTGAAATGTCGTCAGAGAGCGGCCACTACACAAGGCTAGCCAGCTCTCCCCTAACAAGACTGGCAGCTCTAGCTAGTGTTCTACAGAAACCAGGAATGATTAATCCATTATTTCCACAGTGTGCAATGTTCTGTACAGATCAATGCTGTGACTAACTAATTACCAATTTCATTTTCTCCCATTCAGACTCCAAAGGACGACGCTTATATTTTAATTTAATAATACATGGCACAATTTGTGCTCTGGATACATGTTTATGGAGACAAAACTGAGCAGTGAAAATATTACCACCTAAGTACCCTCCACATTAACTAAAGAGCGGCAATCTTTATATCCAACTATAATTTCTCTGCCACATAGAAAAATAATCTTACCTTAAAAGAGGTTGTCCGGTGTAAAATGACAAGTCTGTAGTCACATAATGACTACAGACTGTGCATCCTCACATTGCACGCTGTGGGGATTCTTCGGTGTCAGCCCCTGGAACAGCAGTCATGTGACCGAAAGTATGACTGTTTCCGGCGTGCTCAAAGCAAGTGTAATGAGTGAAATTGGAAACAGTCTAGTGGGATTCTGGCCAGGGAGTATGCATATCGCATACTTGTGATCATGTGACTGCCATTCCTGGCGCTGACAAAGAAGAATCCTACAGCGCGCAGTGTACACAATGTCAGGATTCACAAGTCTGCAGTCATATAGAGGGACTACAGACTTGTCATTTTAGACTGGACAACCCCTTTATAAAGGATGAGGGGATTACAAACATTATCCTAAAAGAGTTACTCCCATCTTCAAAATCCAATATTATTTTTACACCTACTACAAATTACAATCAGAGCTTGGAGATGGGAATATCCCTTTAAGAAAGATGAAAACAATTGGTAAAATTATACCTTTAAGGCCTAAGCCACGCGGCGAGTAAAACAGTGCGAGTGGAGTGCAATAAAACATCGCATTCCCCTCGGACCAATTCTAGCCTGTGTGTCAGCGCATATGAGCGGTTATTTTCTCAGCCCTAATCGGACCGAGAAAACAATCGTAGCATGCTGCAATTCTAATGCGAGACGCTTTCTTTCGCACCCATTCAAGTGAATGGGGCGAGAGAAAAATCTCACTGCACTCGCGGTACAGCCGTGTACCACAAGTGCAGAGCGAGAATCACAATGGCCGGCTACGCAGGAGAGAGGGAGAGAAATCCCTCCCTCCCCACATCCGGCCTGCCCCCTGCAGCTGAGGTCCGCTCGCACCTCAGTAGCAGGGACACTCGCATGACACTCAGCTCCTGCTGTGCTGCCAGTGTGAGCCGAGTGTCATGCGAGGATCGCACTAGTGCTGCATGTGGCCCCAGCCTAAGATCGAGCAACAGCAGTCTCTAGCAGTCTTCTAGCTTTACCTCACAGTTGTCATGTCTGATAGACGTTCTGCTGCAAGTTCTCCTAAAACCACCATCTGCCTCGTTCTCCTGCCCTCTCCACAGAACTGTATGAGAAGCAGTTTTCATCTATTTCGGTAAGGACCCCTTCACACGTCCCTGTCCACAGTGCGTTTTGTCAATCAGTTTATTTTTTATCACTTATCCGTGTTTTACCGGTATGGATGTAAAAAATGAAAATGACACAGCTTCTCTATACTTTGTGTTACATACATACCGTAATACAGCACATGCATGGCACACAGTTGCCGTCTGAGTGCTGTACGCGTTTACACGGACCCATAGAATTGTATTGGCCCCTGCCAGAAATACACAGACATGTCTCGTGGTTCACACGGATACACGGTCTGTGCAAAACACTGACATGGAGCTGCACCATATGTTATAATAGGCATGTGTGGCATCTGTGAAAAACAGGACACGTATAAATGCCACACGTACTGAAAACACGGACGTATGAAGGGGCCTAATGTGAATAAAGGTATTTTCTGAAGACACATTTTACAGCTTTTACCTCTGAGTTGTGAGAGAAAGAAGCAGATTTCTCTGATGAGATATACTACAAAGTTGATATTTTCATGTGTACAAATAATTTATAGAATTAAAAAAACAAACAAACAAACATGAAACAGTGGTTACTCTTTAAGGCCTCTGTGACACGTCTGTGCAAAAAACAAACGTTTTGCAAGGTCCATGGTGGAGTATGTGTATGTTTTACATGTGATGTCCCTTTAACATCCGGACAGCACACAGACCGCAAGAGCTGGAATACTTACCTGTCCCCAGCACTGCCATCTCCCCCGCTGCTGTTACATCCAGGTCCGTGGTGAGTGCAGTGAATATCCAATGAGCATAATGAGCGGCCCGGAAGCAACAGCAGAGGCAGAGACAGCAGCACCGGAGACAGGGAAGTATAAAAATTCTTTATTTTTATGTGACCTGTGTTTTCTCTGGTATGTGTCACACAAATAACATCAGTGTGCGGTCCGTGTGACACCCGTACTGCAGGAAGAAAACAGACATGTTGCCATGTGCAGCACACAGACAAGCGTGTGCCCCATATGGACACATTATGTGCGTAAACCCATTGATATTAATGGGTCTACATGTGTCCATGTCTTCAATATGTGTGAAAATGGACGTCACACATAATGGAGACACAGATATGTGAAGCAGCCTAAAGGCCCTATACTAATTAAAATGAGTCCACTGATTTCAACAGGATTAAATAAATCAATAGATCTCCCCCAATAGACATAAGAATCGGCAGTTAAGCATCAAACACCTGAGCCTTTTATTTACAGGGCAGACAAGCCAGTGACAGGGGTATGTGGCAGCAACTTTTCCACCTATGCCTCCTGAAGACACGAATGGTTCGGCCAATCCAAGTGGCCATGTTTGGGGGGAGTCGGGAGAGATCACAGACGACAACCTGCACATGACTGACCGCTATCTCATGCATATGGTCAGCTTAAAGGTTTGCTTCAATAGTTAGTAACCAAAAATCTTGCTGTGAAGGCTGCAGTCAATGGGGACTGTCTGCAGGGATCACGTGACGTTATGGAAGGAGACCAGTGAACTCATTAGGCAGCGAGTAGGAGCAGCGCTGGGGGGAGAGTACAGTACCCTAGACCCGCAGACAATAAGATTTGAATGAGGGGAACATCCCTTTAAGGCTATGTGCATAGACTGAGTATTTGGCTGCAGAAATTTCTGCATTAAATCTACATCTCTTGGGAGAAAAACAAAAAAGCATGGGCTTTTTTGCATGTGTTTTTTATGCATTCTAGGGGGCAAAAATGCTGAAAATTCACATGCTGCAAATTTATTTCTGAACCAAATATGAAAAGGCAAAAAAAGCATCATGTGCATGAGACTTCAGGATTCTCATTGACTTTGCTGGTATAAGGCTGTGTGCCCTCACTGCATTTTTTCTTGTAGATTTTAAAAGGGAACCAGTCAGCAGATTTGGTGGCTATAAGCTGCGGCCACCACCAGTGGGCTCTTATATACAACATTCTAACATGCTGTATATGAGTCCAAGCCGGTGTGTAGAACATAAAAATCACTTTATAATACTTACCAAAGTGGTCAGTACGGTGCAGATGGGTCAAATGGGCATCTCCGTTCCCCGGGTGCGGCGCTTCCTCTTTCGGCCATCTTTGTTCTCCTTCTGAAACCAGGGTGCATGACGCGTCTTACGTCATGCACACGCACCGGCATTGAAGCCCTGCGCAGGCGCACTTTGATCTGCCCTGAGCAGGGCAGAGCAAAGTATTATAGTGCGCCTGCGCAGGACCTCAATGCTGGCCTCTGTGCATGACAAAGGACGTGTCATGCACCCCAGCGTCAGAAGGAGGACAAAGATGGCCGAAAGAGGAGGCGCCGCACGCAGAGAATGGAGACACCCATCTGCACCGTTTAGGTAAGTATTATAAAGTCATGTTTACATTCTACAGAGCGGCCTGGGCTCTTATATACAGCATTCTAACATGCTGTATATAAGTGCCCAATGGTGGTGGCTGCAGCTGATAGTCACCAAATCAGGTGACAGGTTCCCTTTAATAAATACTGCAAGAAAAAAATGCATCCCAGCAAAGTCTATGAGAATCCTGAATTGCTGGGCACATGTTGCAGATTTTTTCCTTGCAGATTTTGGTGCAGAAAAAATCTACAGCTTGTCAATTCTTTCTGCTTTTTTTCACTGAGTCTGATATAATCCACTGCAGTGCTCGAGCTTGATCACTGCAGTGGATTATATCGGTCACTCGCAGCACTGACACTTCGCCTCACACACCATGCAGCCAGCATGGTGTGTGAGGCGATCCGTAGCTTAGTAACCTGGGGTCATTGCCATGGCAGTGATCGGGTTCCTGTGATCACATTACAAGGACCGGATCGCCAGGGAGAGGTAAGAGAGTCCTCTCCCTGCCTCCTAAATGCTGTGATCATGATTGATCACAGCATTTAGGTTGTTAAACTGTTGGAAGCAGCGCAGGCACTGCGCCTGGCAGTGAGAGCCAGGTCTCCACTGTAACATCAGTGATCATGGGGGTACAGAGCAGGAACCACCACGATTGCCATAATGTAAAAAAAAAAAAAAAAAAAAAAAAAAAAAAACACATGAACACAGGTAAAAAATAAAAATGGAATAAAAAAAAACAAAACACATTTTCTCTGCTTTTTTCCTACTAAAACATGCAGTTTTGTGTGCAGAAAGTCTGCAATGTGAGCACATAGCCTAAGGATTTGCATACAGTTTTGTGACAACACTGCACAAAAAAAAAAAAAAAAAAAAAAAATCGCATAAAAAAAACGCAATAAAGTGGCATTGTGTGCACATACCCTAGGAAAGAAGTGGTATACAAAGTGTATGGCTTCAGGCTGGATGTACACAGCACAGAATTTATTGGAGCCATAGAACAACTGCATAGTTACTCAGCAACTACCACTCCCTGTTCAAGAGATTCAAGGTGCTAGACATTGCTGATCACTGAGGTTTTTGTTCATGGTCGCTGACTAGTTACTAATCCTACCGAATATAGCCAAGAGTAAGCGTGGTGATTCATCAGCAGCCCTTTCTTCACATGACCTAGAAACTGATCTGTCCAGCTACAACTTCTATACTACAAAACTGCCACTTCCGCAAAACAATGCATACCAATTGTTATATGGAAGGTATTACCTCTTAGGCCTTGTGCGCACTAGGCGTTTTTGCCGCGTTTTTAGCGGCGTTTTTCACCGCGTTTTTGTGCTGAAAACGCAGTGACATTGCTTCCCCAGCAATGTCTATGGGTTTTCAGAAGTGCTGTCCGCACACAGCGTTTTTTTGTAGCTGCGTTTTTGTGGTGACCACATAAATGCAGCATGTCAATTATTTCTGCGTATTTCACTGCGTTTTTCACCCATTGAGTTCAATGAGATGTTCAACAACGCAAGGAAAAACGCATATAGCCGCGTTTCTATGACTAAAAACGCAGCTATAAACGCAAGGGGTGGGCAGTAAAGTGACGTGTACAGGAAGAGGACTCCTTCTGTTGGTAAACACAGAAGCATGAATCCTCCAGGTACCGTCACCGCTGCGTCCACAACCCGCCCGGTGCCATGTCAGCTCCGTGCGGCGCCATGTCTGGGCGGGAGGTGGAGGCAGCGGCGAAAACAAAAGTGAACAGTAGAAAAAAAAAAATGTCATATATACTCACCTGTCTGCAGGGTCCCGGTGCCATGCCCGCTCCCAGCCCGTCTCGGTACCACCGCTCTGGCTGTGTGCAGTCTCCCCGGGGCAGGACCTTGCTTGCAGGACCTGGCGGTGGATCACCTGATGCAGTCAACTGACGCATCAGCTGATCGTAGTCTCGCCGGCTTTTTCGCGCACGGCCGGCTATCAGCTGATCCTGCCGTCAGGGGACTTCATCAGCTGATTACCGGCAGCTCCTGCAGCGATGGGACAGGATCAGACTCCTGTCCAATCGATGGCTCCAGGAGCTGCCGGTAATCAGCACAGCACATAAGTGAGTATTTTTTTTTTTTTGCACTGATGCTTCAGCTGATTGTATAATTGGCTTTTATACAATCAGCTGATGTGTGATGTGATTCACGTAGTTTAACCTGACACATCATCTGATCGCTTTGCCTTCCAGCAAACCGATCAGATGATATTGGATCCGGATTGGACGGCGCGGGACCCTTAACCCAGGATTACTGCGGAGGGGGGTTCTTTATTTCAATAAAGATGGAGTCACTAATTGTGTTGTGTTTTATTTCTAATAAAAATATTTTTCTGTGTGTTGTGTTTTTTTTTTTATCATTACTAGAAATTCATGGTGGCCATGTCTAATATTGGCGTGACACCATGAATTTCGGGCTTAGGGCCAGCTGGTAATATACAGCTAGCCCTAACTCCATTATTACCCAGCTAGCCACCCGGCATCAGGGCAGCTGGAAGAGTTGGATACAGCGCCAGAAGATGGCGCTTCTATGAAAGCGCCATTTTCTGGGGTGGCTGCGGACTGCAATTCGCAGTGGGGGTGGCCAGAAAGCTTGGGCACCCTGCACTGTGGATTCCAATCCCCAGCTGCCTAGTTGTACCCGGCTGGACTCAAAAATTAGGCGAAGCTCACGTCATTTTTTTTTTTTAATTATTTCATGAAATTCATGAAATAATTAAAAAAAAAGGGCTTCTCTATATTTTTGGTTACCAGCCGGGTACAAATAGGCAGCTGGGGGTTGGGGGCAGCCCGTACCTGCCTGCTGTACCCGGCTAGCATACAAAAATATGGCGAAGCCCACGTCATTTTTTTTTTCCTTTTTGGGCAAAAAACTGCATACAGTCCTGGATGGAGGATGCTGAGCCTTGTAGTTCTGCAGCTGCTGTCTGCTCTCCTGCATACACTAGTGAATGGAGGATGCTGAGACTTGTAGTTCTGCAGCTGCTATCTGCTCTCCTGCATACACTAGTGAATGGAGGATGCTGAGACTTGTAGTTCTGCAGCTGCTGTCTGCTCTCCTGCATACACTAGTGAATGGAGGATGCTGAGCCTTGTAGTTCTGCAGCTGTTGTCTGCTCTCCTGCATACACTAGTTCTGCAGCTGTCTGCTCTCCTGCATACAATGAACATTTTGAAGAAGGAAATGACATCAGACCTTTTTTTTTTTATTTCATCAACAATCTTTAATGGCATTGTGCACTGATTAAAAACGCAGTGAGCAAAAACGCAGCAAAAAACGCACCAAATCACGGCAAAAACGCGTGCGTTTTTGTCGCGTTTTTTAGCCGCGGGTGCGTTTGAGACAAAAACGCACATAAAAACGCAGCGTGAAAAAAACGCCTAGTGCGCACATACCCTTAGGGGTAAATTAGCGGTATAGTATTTAGTAACACATGCAAGAACTGGACACGCCCCAAATGCACTTCCAGGCTAATTTAAATATGACTTCTAAGTTTAATTACTCAATGCTGCACATCGGTGATTACAAAACAGAATGTTTTATTAGTATGAAAGGACCTACATAGCCATAGTTTCGTTACACGGGAGCATGTTAGGTGGATTGTACCATCTGCCCGTAGAGCATTATGGTTAAACTACTAGGACAACTCTTTAATTCCTCATGTTTGGCTCCATTAAAATAAAAATCCTCCCAGCTCCCATGCTCTCGTGAGGTTGTGAGGTCACGCATGCCCTGTGCCTCACCACCGCTGTCCTCTCTTTTCCACCTTCAGATGTATGAGTAATTAAGATGAGATCTCCCTTATACATGTAGGGGGAGAGAGAAGTCGGCGGTGATTGGGCACAGGCTCACATCACGTCACAACCCCATGTGAGCGCTGGAACTGCGCCACCACAGGAGAGTGTAAGCTTTTTTTATCTTAATCGGGGCAGACATCCAGAATGAGAAGGGGTTGTCCAAGTAGTAGACAACACCATTAGCAATATGAACACTATACAAAGTTGTAATTAACACTATAAATATACATAAACATAGTGTTCATTACACAAGGGCCAGATTCAGTGAGAATTTTACACCAGTTTTTGTCCTAGTGTGTGTGGCCTAGCACAGCCAGACAGATACAGTATTATTTATGCCACAAATTAGAGCAGAAAGATGCCACAGCCGGCGATTGGAGTACATGTTCTTTCCCTGGTGCACGGCCATCTGACTTCATTAACAGTAGAACACCTCGTAATGACACTGGCCCATCTTCCTCCAGCCGGCTCTGGGCTAACACTGCTGGAAAGAACACCCGTCTTAATGAATTCCACCCTACATTTTCATCTGCACAACCTTAAAAGGATCACAGCTTTATGAATAATAAAACAGAATCGCCTTCAGTAGAGAAACTTGAAAAGAGCAGCTAAGCTGAAGGTCCATGCTGGTATCACACTGAGCTCATCTTAGCTTTGAAGGCTGACAGATTTATAGAAGATGATTGGAAAGTAATGGTGGTTGTGGATCTGACCTTCTAATTTTGTTATAACGGATTAAAGGGCAGCAGGGAAATATTATTAAGAAATTCCAGGAATGGATTGGGACAGTCGGCTTTTATTTCATAGCTAGATTATTTGGAAGATTTCAGATCCTGATCACACTTGTAGCTGGTAATTCACAGGGAGGAATACAATGACAGGTAGACCCATACCTAGAGAACACAATAGGTGATGGTCAGGCCCTACCCTGCATATTGACCTCTGAAGAGTCCCAGTGCAAGCTCGGAAAGCTAACCAACAGAAGTCAATGAGGGGAATTTATTAAGATCGCCATATTTTATGCTGGAGGAAGATGGGCCTCTTACTAAATTAGTTGCAGCTCCTGCTGAACATGGAGTGAATGCAATAGTGATGAGTGACCCATGCTCGGGTGGTCGGTACTCTTAATGAGATGTCAGATGCTCGAACTGCTTCTACTCAAGTACTGAGTATACTGAAAGTCTTTGAGGAACTCGAGCATTTTTCTGGAAGATCTTCTGGAAAAAATGCTAGGGTTCCCCCATTGACTTCCATTATACTCTGTACAGGAGTCACACCCATCCAAGCGTCCTATCTGCTCATTACGAGTACCAACCACCCGAGCATGGCAGTGCTCACTTATCACTAGAAAGTAAATTATATTACATCTTCTGTAGCTTTCTGCTAGAGAATTGGTATGAGGCAATGATAATCAAACTTATGAATTCTTATAGCCCATGTGGCTACCATAAAGCATATCTGAACAGTGACTGTGCCAAGATAGCTGCTAAAATAATCATGTACAGAAAATTGAATGAAATGCCTAACATCACAAAAGAGAATGTTTTACTGCCCAGCTATAACAGGCAACTATCAGTGTTGAGCAAAAAGATTTGCCCAACCCGGGTCCAGTGGTCAAGTGATTGGTAAATGGTTGCCAGGTGAGAGTACTGTGAACCTGCTCCTACGTGTGACAATTTTGGGAAATCTTCCGATTAGTAGGCCGCTACAATGTCACACACATTTCAAGCCGTAACATAATGATGTAGTAGTGGACGACTAATCAGAAGAGTCAACGGTAATGTTACAAGTATGAGGATTGCCGTGCTCTGACCGGCAGCCACAGGACTCTTGACATGGCTATTGGACCAAGGTCCTACAAATGGTTTTATCTTTAGTAACTAATCTGAAGTTTTTACCTATTCTATGAGCTGCAGAGTGCTGCTGATTGCTAGGGGGTCTGGGTCAGAGGCGCACAGAAGTGGGTGCACAGTGTGGTGTACAGGCTAAACAGTAAAGGGTGCTTTACACGCTGCGACATCGCTAGCGTTTGCTAGCGATGTCGAGCACGATAGCACCCGCCCCAGTCGTTCGTGCGACATTTGGTGATCGCTGCCGTAGCGAACATTATCGCTACGGCAGCGTCACACGCACTTACCTTTTCAGCGACTTCGCTGTGACCGCCGAACAATCCCTCCTTCAAGGGGGAGGTGCGTTCGGCCTCATAGCGACTTCACTACGGCGTCACTAAGCAGCCACCCAATAGCAGAGGAGGGGCGGAGATGAGCGGCCGGAACATGCCGCCCACCTCCTTCCTTCCTCATTGCCGGTGGACGCAGGTAAGGAGATGTTTGTCGTTCCTGCAGCGTTACACATAGCGATGTGCGACGCCGCAGGAACGACGAACAACCAGCGGCATGCACCACCAACGATATTATGAAAAGGAGCGACGTGTCAACGATCAACGATTTTTGACGTTTTTGCGATCGTTGATCATCGCTCCTTGGGGTCACGCGCTGAGATGTCGCTAACGGCGCCGGATGTGCGTCACTAATGATGTGACCCCAACGATATATTGGTAGCGATGTCGCAGCGTGTAAAGCACCCTTAAGCCTATGGGTCTGTACCCCACCGTACTATAGAAGGATACAGCGATGTGTGTGCTCCTGCAAGAGCTGAGCACTTTAGAGCAATATTTTGAGCAATTAGTGGGGACCTCAGCATCCAAACCCCTACCAATCAGCAGCATTTTACTACTCCTTCCTATAAATGTACATTATAAAATACACCACAGTTTTGGAGCACAATGCTGAATTTCCATAATACACATATAGTATGTGTTGCTGCAATATGACTTTAGTTCACCACTTCCTATTAAAGAGGAAGGACCAACCACCAGGATTTTCATATAGTATTTCCCCGAAAATAACACCTACCCTGAAAATAAGCCCTAGCATGATTTCACAGAATTTGTGCAGTGTGCTTGAAATACAAGCCCTACTCCAAAAATATGCCCTAGTTAAAGTCAGGGCCGCTGTTAGGGGGAGTCAATTTATCAGGGCCCCAGTCTTTAAGGGTTCCCAACAGTTCTATTCCAAGGTTCAGGACCTTTCATGAATTCAGTCATGTGAACAATTGTCTCAATTGCAGGAGTCTAAAAGAACTGAACAGGAGACAGTCTGGTAAACAAGAATGGCACTAGGTAAAGCAAACTGGAAAATTTCACAGGGCCCCATTCTCCTAGGGGCCCCAGGGTTTATATAATGATGAGAACATTACTTCAGGACCTTTGTGACATTACGTCATGTGACCAAAGGTCACTGCAGAAATCTAAAGCTGAATAGGGTGTGTGTATATAAGAGATAATTAATAGAGGAATAAATACATAGATTGATAGATATAAATATATAGATAATAGATACATAGAACAGAAAGATATATACACAGGTGTTACACACAGAGTTTAGAGTTATGTTGATGTTCCATAATGAGATATGATTATATTTGAATAAATGTTAATTTTTTAGTCAATAATATGTGGATTGTTGCTCATGGAGAGAAAAAAAAATAAATAAATAAAAACATCACCTGAAAAAAAAACCCTAGCCCGTTTTTTGTAGCAAAAAATAATAGAGGAGCCTGTCATATTTTCAGGGAATCACTGTAGAAACTAAATCCAGTGCCATATTGGCGCTATCATGCTGATTACATACATACCTTTAGGTGTGAGTTCAGATGTATAGTTTCTGAAGTACTGTACAGGCAATTAAAGTTTGTGAAATGCACTGTTATTTGAGGAGAGGTGCAACAATATCTAATAGGTGGGTCGGGCGTTGTTAGTTATTCCCTTCCCTGTCTGCCTGTTTGTCCTCCCCCCCCCCCTGTAATAAGAGACAGGAGGAGGAAGGACAGGCAGACAGGGATGGGAATAACTAGCAAAACCCAACCCACTTATTAGATATTCCATTGCACTTCTCATCAAATAACAGTGCATTTTACAAACTTTAATTGCCTGTACTTCAGAGACTATATATCTGAACTCACACCTACAGGTATGTATGGAATCAGCATGATAGCGCCAGTATGGCACTGGCTAAGGTCATATAGGAAAATCCTGGTGGTTGGTTCTCTTTAAATCCTGCCATCACAGCTTCTACCAGGGGGCACTCGGGGGTCACAATAAGAAATAATTGCTCAGTGTGGGTCTTTTACGTTTCAGATATCATCGCTCGTCTTAAAAGGTTGGCTATTTCATGAAATCGCACATTGTTAATAACATTATGATCACACAGCCTTTTAAACCATATCCAGAGGAGACTTTTTTTTCTTATAAAAAGAAAATCTAGAAGATTAATGCAAGTCAAGCTAGGAACGCAATCATTAATACAATTCTCATCTTTCCCGTTTGATTGGAAAAATCTAATTAATACAGCATAATGAAATTTAAATGGAAAAGAGTCCGTAAAAAGACACAGACCTAAACAACCTTCCAGCACAAGAAACAGAACACATAATAAAACCAATTAGGCATCTCATGCATTTGCAATAAGGACACTAGGCTTCACCGAGGTCAGTAACATCATTTACTTTAGAAGAGCACCGGTATCAAAAGGAATCACCTGGCTGTTCACAGAACATGACACATCAAATGAAAACAGATCACTCGGCAGCACTTCAAAAACGCATTCATGATAGACGACTGATTTATAGATCGGGAATATTGTTATTCAACACTACAGCTACTGTACCAGACAGACAAAATGCGAATCAATTTAACAAAGTGAATGCAATTTTCCCTTGTGCCTTTAGCAGATTAACAGAACAGTAACACATAGCCTTGTTAACCCTTCACCACCAGAATGGAGTGTCATTTATAAAAAGGATTAACTGATAGTTGAGGATTCAAGTGTTATTATATGTAATATTAGATATTGGCTGGACCTGACCAAATATCTTATTGCATCATATGCATCAATTACATACAGCAGATTAAAGGGAGCCTGTCACCTGATTTAGTGACTGTAAGCTGCGGCCACCACCAGTGAGCCCTTATATACAGCATTCCAGAATACTGTATATACAGTGCCTTGCGAAAGTATTTGTGCCCTTGAATTTTTCAACCTTTTCCCACATTTCAGGCTTCAAACATAAAGATAAAATATGTAATGTTATGGTGAAGAATCAACAAGTGGGACAATTCGGAAGGTGAACGAAATGTATTGCTTATTTTACACTTTTGTAAAAAATAAAAAACTGAAAATTGGGGCGTACAATATTATTCGTCCCCTTTACTTTCAGTGCAGCAAACTCACTTGATAAGTTCATTGAGGATCTCTGAATGATCCAATGTTGTCCTGAATGACTGAAGATGGTAAATATAAGCAACCTGTGTGTAATGAAGTCTCCGTATAAATGCACCTGCTCTGTGATAGTCTCAGTGTTCTGTTTAAAGCACAGAAAGCATCATGAAGACCAAGGAACACAACAGGCAGGTCCGTGATACTGTTGTGGAAAAGTTTACAGCTGGATTTGGTTACAAAAAGGTTATTAAAACTTTAAACATCCCAAGAAGCACTGTATAAGCGATGATATTGAAATGGAAGGAGTATCATACCACTGCAAATCTACCAAGACCCGGCCATCCATCCAAACTTTCATCTCAAACAAGAAGACTGATCAGAGATGCAGCCAAGAGGCCCATGATCACTCTAGATGAACTGCAGAGATCTACAGCTGAGGTGGGAGAGTCTGTCCATAGGACAACAATCAGTTGTACACTGAACAAATTGGCCTGAATGGCAAGAAGAAAGCCATTTCTCAAGATATCCATAAAAAGTATAATTTAAAGTTTGCCACAAGCCACCTGGGAGACACATCAAACGTGGAAGGTGCTCTAGTCAAATGAAACCAAAAAGCGAACTTTTTGGATACAATGCCAAACGATATGTTTGGTGTAAAAGCAACGCAGCTCATCACCCTGAACACACCATCCCCACTGTCAAACATGGTGGTGGCAGCATCATGGTTTGTGCTTGCTTTTCTTCAGCAGGAACAGAGAAGATGGTTAAAATTGATGGGAAGATGGATGGAGCGAAATACAGGACCATTTTTGAAGAAAACCTGTTGGAGTCTGCAAAAGACCTGAGACTGGGATGGAGATTTGTCTTTCAACAAGACAATGATCCAAAACAAAGCAAAATCTACAATGGAATGGTTCACAAATAAACGTATCCATGTGTTAGAATAGCCAAGTCAAAGTCCAGACCTGAATCAAACCGAGAATCTGTGGAAAAAGCTGAAAACTGCTGTTCACAAACGCTCTCCATCCAACCTCACTGAGCTCGAGCTGTTTGCAAAGGAAGAATGGGCAAGAATTTCAGTCTCTCGATGTGCAAAACTGATAGACATACACCAAGCGACTTGCAGCTGTAATCGCAGCAAAAGGTGGCACTACAAAGTATTAACTTAACCCTCTGGTGAGAACAATATCTTTAATAATGAGTTTGGGAATAATGTGCCTGTCAGGAGCAGGCTAGAAAAATAACTATAATATCTAATTTTTGCAATTTCAGTGATCTAAAAGTGATCAGAGACCTTCATAGGGATGCAATAAAAGAGACTACACATTATCAGGTGCAAAACAAACCCATTTACTCAACATAAAAGTAATAACTCTGAAATACACACATTTCAAAACTCCCACCAAATAGCTTCCAGTTATAACACAACGGTTATTAAAAAGAGAAAAAATTGTCAAAAAAAACAATTTCAAGTCACCTAAAATAATATTACACACATAATTCAGAATTAGATCCTGAAGTGTCCCCAGAAAAAACACATTTGCAGAGCTAAGAGCAAGAGCAACTTATAAAGTGTGATGTGTTCGGGAACAATGAGCCTGAGAAGCCAGCACAGGTATATCTGCCCTCCTGAAGCTCTGCAGACCAACTGTGGTATCAGGTTCACACAGCAGCTAGAGCGAGGAGACTACCTGGAGAGAGGGGATTTCCTGAAATATGGTGAGGAGGGAGAAATGAGAGTAAAAGAAAAGCGCCTGTCAGGCACATTAATCCCATCTGAGGGTTAAAGTGGCCAAATAATATTGCACGCCTGAATTTTCAGATTATTATTTTTTTATAAAAGTTTAAAATAAGCAATACATTTCGTTCAACTTCACAATTGTGTCACACTTGTTGATTCTTCACCGTAACATTAACATTGTTATCTTTATGTTTGAAGCCTGAAATGTGGGAAAAGGTTGAAAAATTCAAGGGGGCCGAATACTTTCTCAAGGCACTGTACAAACTCCTTGCAGATGTTGTCCATGGTGGGATTTGAACCCAGGACCACAGCGCTGCAAGACTGCAGAGCTAACCACTAAGCCACCATAAGCATATTAATATTTGTCAGCCCTACTAACGCACCAGATACAACATTCAGACTCATGGACATGGTCACTGCCGGCACCATCATAACATTTTTATGGTGTTCAGAAAAACTGGATGTGTATGATCTAGGTCAGATTTACTTTTTTTTTTTTTCTTAACTTTATTAGACATACTTTTAGTGAACTTTATGGATGTGTGGGTGGCCCACTTGTTGTTGATTCTTCACCATAAAATTTCAATTTTTATCTTTATGTTTGAAGCCTGAAATGTGGGAAAATGTTGAAAAATTCAAAGGAGCCAAATACTTTCGAAAGGCACTTTAAGAGCCCAGGCCATGCTTTATAACGTAAAAACACATTTATAATCCACACCTAAGGAGAGGTCCGGTCCGATGGGTGTCACTGCTCTCTGGTCCGGCACCTCCTCTCTGCGGCGATCACAGTCCTCCATCTTTCCTGTCCAGTGTGGATGACGCGTCTACGTCATCCACACAGGCCGGCATTGCAGTCCTGCAGAGGCGCACTTTGATCTGCCCTGTTGAGGGCAGATCAAAGTACTGTAATGTGCAGGCGCAAGGAAAGGATAAAGACTGCCCATGCATGTGTGGCACCCCAGTGGCCTGGTTGTCACAGTGCTGCCCCCACAGAGGAGTTAATACTAAGCCTGGAAGCAAGTGAGGGGTTCCTTAGTCATAAAGTAACGGAGAGCGGACCGTTCTCTTCCTGAGGACGGGGAGCTGAAAGAAGCTTGTCCTAGTGGAACAGAGTCTGACAAAGAGGCAAAAAGGAGGAAGACTCTGGGGAGTGGAGCTAAGCCGGGTCATCCCAGAAGGGCATGCTAGAAACTGGACACCGGAGTCTGTGGCTGCTCAGGTACTCGAGCCCTGGTAGCTAAATCAGGAGGGCAGGAGGATTACAAGTCTCCTTGCCCCCACAGACCACCTGAAGGCAAAGCCGCAGATTAGGGACCAGGAGCCGCTGTCAGCAAAGTGGTACCTGTGACGGCCCGTGCAGCCTGCCATACGGGAGAGAGAATTACCACAAGTGACAGAGGAGAGGGCCTCAGCCTAGCTAACGCAGCGAGGGCCCTGATAACCAGGAAACAGCGTAGCGGGTAGGCCTCACACCCACCTGGCCAGGGAGGCTTCCCCGACTGCTTCCAAGCTATTCCGACCACCATCATCACCACCTGTACCAGTCTCCCAGGACTTCCTCACCGGTTACCAAGTAAAGTGAAAGGTAATGAAACTGCAGTCCTTGTCCGTTATTGTCCACATTCCTTGGCCTGCATCCTGAAGCCCACCAGTTGCCCAAAAATAGACTCTCCAACGGTTTCCCCGGGGTCCTGCTCCACGTGTGGGGAGCAATATCACCTCAGCTGCGCCATCTTCAACTGCCCCGGGGAATACACAGCGCAGCGGCGGCCCACATAGCCGCAGTACCACAGGTGGAGTCACAAACCTTTACTTTTAACTACAACTCCCATCATCATAATCATCATCCCTTTATTATTGAGAAACACCGCCAGAGTCACGGAAGCGGGCCACGCCACCACGACCTCACTGGACTAGTCCGACCCGATTAAGAGTACGCCCGGCCCTGGAGCTGGACGTGTCACATGCGCACTACAGTAATTTGATCTGCCCTAGAGCAGATCAAAGTGCGCCTTCGCAGAACCTCAATGCCAGTTAGTGGGATGACGTAGGATGCATCATGCACCCAGGCCTCAGAAGAAGGAAGGCAGCGATCGCAGCAGAGAGGAGACACCCATTGGACCGGACCGCCTCTTAGGTCAGTATAAGTGTTTTTTACGTTCTACTCAGCGACTCATATACAGTATGCTGGAATGCTGTATATAAAAGAATTCTGTGGTGGTGGCTTCAGCTTTTGGGCGCCATATTAGGTGACCGGTTCCCTTTAAGGACAGCACATCAACATGGTGAATCCAGAGACCAATCCTTATCCCAAGTTCACACAGTGCAGTTAGACAGTGTTAAGATTTCCAGCTCACCCTATTACTTGCAGATTTATTTCTCTCCTATGGTATCCCCACTGTACAATAGGGAGAATTTGGCTTATCCCTAATTGTCAGAAACTGGGGTGCAAGACAACAGATGTGCCTTAGGTGAAGGCCGAGAAGCAGAAGAATCTTTGCTGTATCATCCAGGTTTTTCAGTTCACAGCCGTCACGTCAATCCACCTGACAGATGTCGCTCACACTGTGTGACAGTGCATGTTTATTACATGGTGAGCCGCTGCCACAGCGGTTTTCATGCATCGTCGTCGATTTCAAACTTTTAGAGGTCATTATCGCACTTACAAAAACGCTGATTTTCTTTTCTGCAAATCCTCACAACAACAAAAACGCAACAGCAATCCGATTTGATTACTTATTTTTGCTTTTACTATGCGCTTTTTTTGCTTTAATGCATTTTAATAACACACAAAAATACAACATCCTCTTTGCTTGGGCTGATCAACACAGATTTTCTGTACCAAATACGCAGCATTTCCAATACATGGGAACATGGCCTAAGGATCCTTGCCGCTAGCCAATGCAGTTTCCCCAGACTGGAGGAGTGGCCCGAGTGAGAGTGATGCGCTCAGCAATGACTACAGTAGCGGATGTATTTACAGGAAACCACAGGTGGCACTACAGATAGGATAAGTGAGTTATACCGTCCACCTTCTGCATACACAGAGGCAAAAGAGAGCAAATCCTGATGACAAGTGGCCAATGTAAACAGGCCTGTAGTCGATGTTTTTCCAAGAGATGATTTTAGTTGGCAGCTTGTGCTGGATCCTGTGTGACCACAAGCCTGGAGAAAATGAAAGTCTGTGCTGATATGGATGACCCCGGCTTCCTGTTTACAGTAGTTAATAGTTTGTTTTACAAATAACAGACTGCTCCACATGACCAAGAAAAAAAAACCTGCTGCCATTTCCTGGGTTCATGGGAACTAATGAAAGTCAGACCTTCAGTAGGACACTTCCCCTAAATGTCTCTATACAAAAATAACCCGTGCTACATGCAGACTAATATTACCACTCCTATGCCTTTATTACTTTTTGATGCTACAAAGCTTCCATCTCGGTTCTATATTTTTCTTAAAAACCAGAAACCCAATTTAACTGTTCAGCAAAAGTCCATATGAAAAACTCATGAAAGCCCCTGAGTGAGCCAAGACTTCTCTCGCCTCCTGGGCTTATCTGAAGGGTCAAGTTCATGTGACCGCTCTTCCTTCCCGGTTTCATCGAAGTGAAGTGTAAGTACCCTCATGCGGTCTTAACCAGATTAGTGATTTCAAGTATAAATCACACACAGGCAGCTTTCATGAGATCATTAATACATTCATGACTGCGGAAATTTAATGATTCATGTTCGCTATGTCTGAGGGTTACAGTTCTTACACAGTAAGTAAAAACCTGTACCCATAACGTAGAGGTACTGTGAGTGTGCTCAATTTCTATGGATGGAAATGTAAAATGTTCTATAGATTGACAACTGGAGTACTGGTGATGTACTTCCACCCTGAGAGTAGACTGTAATTGACTATTAATACCATAGAAGATAAATGTAAAGAATATACATGCACGTACCAGACTGACTATGCCAGAAGGACACTGGTAAAAGCTTCGCCAGAGATGCCATTGGGTTCAGTAGATACATGATCTAAGAGCACATTGGCTCAGTTGTTAGCACTGTCGAGTTTGTTCTCCCCATGTTTGTGTGGATTTCCTCCATGTACTCAGGATTTCTTCCCAGACTCTAAAAAGTGATAGGGAATTTAGATTGTGAGACTCAGTGGGGAGAGTGCTGATCACAACTGTAAAGTGCTGCGGAATATGACGGTGCTATAACTGAGCATAATAATATTTATTCACTGATATAGTACTATTGATTCCATAGCGCTTTACATACATCAGCATCACTGTCCCCATTGGGGCTCACAATCTAAGGTCCTTATCAGTATGTCTTTGGAGTGTGGGAGGAAACCAGAGAACCCGGGGGAAAGCCAGCAAACAAGGAGAACATACAAACTCCTTGCAGATGTTGTCCTTGCTGGAATTTGAACCCAGGACCACAGAGCTGTTAGGCTGTGTGCCCACATTGCGTATTTGCATGCAGTTACACTGCGATCTGCACTGCAGTGTAACTGCATGCGTCCTGCGTCCCCTGTACAATCTATGAAGATTGTGCATAACCCATGCCCACGTTGCATGTTAGAACGCAGCGATTTGCATGCTGCTAAATCGCTGCATTCCAAAAAGCAACATATCACTTATTCTGTGCGCTTTGCATGCTGTCTCCATTCTGTCTATAGGGAGAGGCAGCATCCAGAGCGCACAAATTCTGCAGTCACCATAGTTTCAGAACGGAGCTTTTCAGCTGCGCTCTGAAGTGGACATGCAGTGACAAAACGCTGCGGTGCAGAGCGCACACACGTGGGCACATAGCATAAGACTACAGAGCTAACCACCAAGCCACCAAGAGCATATTAATATTTGTCAGCCCTACTAACGCACCAGATACAGCATTCAGACTCATGGACATGGTCACTGCCGGCACCACCAGAACATTATTATGGTGTTCGGAATAACAATGTGTATGATCTAGGTCAGATTTACTTCTTTTTTTTTTTAAACTTGATCGAAGATACTTTTAGTGAACTTTATGGATGCGTGGGTTTGTAGTCACATTTGCTGTGGATGCACAGCCTGAGAAGTCATGGCACATCACTAAGGCTAGTTTCACACTACGTCTTTTTAACATCCGCTGAAAACGTTTTTTAGCGGAAGTACGGATCCTGCTTTTACAGCAAATAACGTATGCAAACGCATGTGTTATTTTGCAGGATCCTGCACTGGATATTTAGGGGCGGGCATTGGAGTCATGTGATCGGGAGTGAGGGGAGCTAGACTGGGAGGAGGCTTCTGACAGCTGCAGACGCTCGTAACCAAGGTAAACATCGGCCTTGGATACCCGATATTTATCTTGGTTACGAGTGTCTGCAGCTGCTAGGAGCAGGGCTGCCTGCACGCGTAACCAACGTAAACATCGGGTAACTAAGAGAAGTGGTTACGCGATATTTACCTTGGTTACGAGTGTCCGCAGCTCTCAGGTGGGAGAGAGAGGAAGGGGGAAAGACAGAGATAGAGAGAGAGAGGGTGAGGGAGGGAGTAGAGAGATAGACAGATCACGCGAGACTGGTTCTGGGCATGCTCAGTACTTTCTGGGCATGCTCAGTACAAAAGCAGGATCCTGTTACAACGCAACTGAACGCATTCTGCTAGGCAGGATCCAGCACTCATTGAAATGCATTGCAGCTCGCGGCGCAATGTGAAGGATCCTGTGAGATGCGTTATTTTGACAAAGCAAAAAAACGCTACATGTTGCATTTTTGAAACATGTTAAAATAACGCATCTCACTGGATCCGTCGTCTAACGGACGCAAACGCATGCAAACGGAGGTGGACGCGAGTCCATTGAAAATGCATTGAAGGGAAAACGGATTTGCACTGGATCCGTACTTCCGTTAAAAAAACGTTTTCAACGGATGTTAAAAAGACGTAGTGTGAAACCAGCCTAATTTATGGCGTGTGCTTTTCTGCCTGATGCCAGAATAGGTAGAGTCCCAGGCATGTATTGACTCTTTGGTAGTATTATCAGAGATGTCGGCCTGCAGGTCTTGCATTAAATAGGCAAAGTGAAAGCTTCTGTTATGTAGATAAGTGCTTTACATCAGCTTCTGGCCATTATAAAACTAGAAAGGATAGTAATTAACGGCCAAATGAACTTAACGAAGATAAAGAAAACTCAATGTTGCTTATATTTGGACAATGACCATTTTCCAAAAGTTTCTTCCGACAGATCAAACAATAAGAAAACTGTCAGACATCTAGGCAATATACCAAAGCGCCATTTTCATCAGTCATGTCAATTTGAAGCTTGTAAAAATGATGATTTCTCACTTCCGAAAGGAAGAGCAATTTCACACCTTTTCTAACTAAGCCTCCCACCATTCCCCTGTGAGAGCAGCACTTGATTTGACATGAGCTGGCAGCCATAATAATCATACACTTTCCACAGTCTTCAGGATGGAAATTATAGGTGCCAAGCTTAACTACATAATGCAGGTGATGTAGGAGTTTTAAACAGATACTAAATCTGGAAAGAAAAAGGGCAGATTCTGCACACAAAAGGAGGCGTCAAATCAAGCAAGTCTACACAAAAACAGAAAATACTATTAGATTGCTACTGAAAAATAATGACAGATACACAGCCACACATACAAGTCACATATGGTATGTGAAGTCTACTGAAAAAATCTCTGATCTGACACCTCTTGTAGGCTGGAGACACACTTGCGTGTGACTCGCGCAAGGATTGCATGTCAGCTTCATGTATTGCTATGTAGCAGACATGCTCCCGTCAGGCAGTGTGATGCGCGAGTCATATGCAAGTGCGCCTCCAGCCTCATGATCAGGAATGATCCTCCTGATGATCGAATAGGATTTTACCATTTTGCCCCTATTTTATCTTTGGCTTCTTTAGTCTGCAATAGGTGGTAAGTTTTATTACGCCACAGCACAAAGTACCAGTTGCACATCCCATCAGCCATGCATCTTAGTGCCACTTTAAAACCAATCTTGATAATCAGAATTTCATAGGGTATGTTCACATCACACCTCTGGTTTCTGTTTAACAAGGAAGGGGAAAATCTCCCACACAGTCTTAAAGATTTTTTTTTTTTTTTTTTTACTGAAAAATGTTGTCTAATACATTAATACACACTTAATGGACCTCCACAAGCCTAATGGACAACCACAGACCTGTTTAGAGTTTAAAGGGAAGGTGTCGCGGTTTTTTATTTTTGTATTAAAAATAGTGATTATGAAATCAAGTATTTTTAATACAAAATGAAATTCGCAGCTTATTTAGTTTTTATTTAATTCTAATTTTACTGGAGGCACTGGGGGCTGCCATGCTGGATTTGCTGTGTGTGTAACGACTGTAACTCACTCCTTTATGGCAGCCCCTGTGCATAGAGAACAGTAGTCAGGATCCGACCCCATGCAGTACGTTACAGTGGGCGTCTGCTGTGACCTGGACGCGCCCCCTGGGCTGTCCGGATCACAGCAGAGGGAGGAGATCAGCGCCATTATTGTGGAGCTCACAGCGTGTGCTGTTTGCTCCACTTTACCCGTCACCCGCCGGGATGTGTGAGTACGGGCCGCCTCCCCTCCCCCGTTACCGTCTCCGATGACATCCCATCCCTCCATTCTCCCCAGCCCTGCTCTGCCCCAGCTACTGCCAACGCCCGCCCCCCCCGCCGTTATCGTCTCCAATGATACCCCTCTCCTTCTGTTCTCCCAAGCTCCCACTCTGCCCGCTGCTGCTGTGTGTGTGTGTGTGTGTGTGTGTGTGTGTGTGTGTCACAAGGTCCCCATCAGGGGTGATTGTGTGTGTGTGTGTGTGTGTGTGTGTGTGTGTGTGTCACAAGGTCCCCATCAGGGGTGATTGTGTGTGTGTGTGCGTGTGCGTGTGCGTGTGCGTGCGTGCGTGTGTGTGTGTGTGTGTGTGTGTGTGTGTGTGTGTGTGTGTGTGCGCCACTGCATGTGAGTACCTGTGTGTGTACCGGTGATACTGTCTGCAGGGTTGTGTATCTAATCCTATCCTGTGTGATACTGTCTGCATAGCTGTGTATCTAATCTCCTGTGTGATACTGTCTGCTGAGCTGTGTATCTAATCCTATCGGGTGATACTGTCTGCAAAGCTGTGTATCTAATCCTCTGCTGTGTGATATGGTCTGCACTGCTGTGTATCTAATCCTCTCCTGTGTGATACTGTCTGCTGAGCTGTGTATCTAATCCTATCCTGTGTGATACTGTCTGCTGAGCTGTGTATCTAATCTCCTGTGTGATACTGTCTGCTGAGCTGTGTATCTAATCCTATCGGGTGATACTGTCTGCAAAGCTGTGTATCTAATCCTCTGCTGTGTGATATGGTCTGCACTGCTGTGTATCTAATCCTCTCCTGTGTGATACTGTCTGCTGAGCTGTGTATCTAATCCTATCCTGTGTGATACTGTCTGCTGAGCTGTGTATCTAATCCTCTCCTGTGTGATACTGTGTGCTGAGCTGTGTATCTAATCCTATCGTGTGATACTGTCTGCAGAGCCTTGTATCTAATCCTATCCTGTGTGATACTGTCTGCTGAGCTGTGTATCTAATCCTCTCCTGTGTGATACTGTGTGCTGAGCTGTGTATCTAATCCTATCGTGTGATACTGTCTGCAGAGCCTTGTATCTAATCCTATCCTGTGTGATACTGTCTGCTGAGCTGTGTATCTAATCCTCTCCTGTGTGATACTGTGTGCTGAGCTGTGTATCTAATCCTATCGTGTGATACTGTCTGCAGAGCCTTGTATCTAATCCTATCCTGTGTGATACTGTCTGCTGAGCTGTGTATCTAATCCTCTCCTGTGTGATACTGTGTGCTGAGCTGTGTATCTAATCCTATCGTGTGATACTGTCTGCAGAGCCTTGTATCTAATCCTATCCTGTGTGATACTGTGTGCTGAGCTGTGTATCTAATCCTATCCTGTGTGATACTCCGGCTGTCCTTGGTGACACTTTAGGGGTGCTTCACACACAGCGAGCTCACTGCCGAGATCGCTGCTGAGTCACGCTTTTTGTGATGCAGCAGTGACCTCATTAGCGATCTCGCTGTGTGTGACAATGAGCAGCGATCTGGCCCCTGCTGCGAGATCGCTGCTCGTTACACACAGCCCTGGTTCGTTTTCTTCAAAGGCGCTCTCCCACTGTGACACACAGATCGCTTTGTGTGACAGCGAGAGAGCGACAAATGAAGCGAGCAGGGAGCAGGAGCCGGCGTCTGACAGCTGAGGTAAGCTTGTAACCAAGATAAACATCGGGTAACCAAGGTGGTTACCCGATATTTACCTTAGTTACCAGCCTCTGCAGCTCTCACGCTGCCTGTGCTGCCGGCTCCGGCTCTCTGCACATGTAGCTGCTGTACACATCGGGTTAATTAACCCGATGTGTACTGTAGCTAGGAGAGCAAGGAGCCAGCGCTCAGTGTGCGCGGCTCCCTGCTCTCTGCACACACAGCTAAGCGGTGTGCGCTGGTAACTAATGTAAACATCGGGTAACCATACCCGATGTTTACCTTAGTTACCAGTCTCCGCAGCTTCCAGACGGCGGCTCCGTGCAAGCGCAGCGTCGCTTGCACGTCGCTGCTGGCTGGGGGCTGTTCACTGGTCGCTGGTGAGATCTGCCTGTTTGACAGCTCACCAGCGACCATGTAGCGATGCAGCAGCGATCCTGACCAGGTCAGATCGCTGGTCGGATCGCTGCTGCATCGCTAAGTGTGAAGGTACCCTTAGACATTTGTGGTCATCAACAAAATGGCTCTGCATTGTGTCCCTACATGTCATTCTCTGTTATCTGTTGTAAACACTCAGATTGGGAGGGGGGAGGTGTGCCATCACACACAGGAGAGCAGACTCCGCCCACTTTACTGCATATGTAATGTGAGCTTTTTATACAGTCGAATTTCTGTAGGATTTCAGCTGCTGCTCCCCCTAATGTTTAACAGTGGAAAAAAGTCAAACTTAATTTTTTTTTATATTTTGCTCAATTAAAAACAAATATTTAAACAAAACATTAAAACATTACTTTACATTTTTTCAGTTATTGAATTTTTTTTTTTGACGATACCTTCCCTTTAAGACAAACCTTTTCCAATGTACATGCAAAGTGGAGATGTAATCACGTGATCTAAGTGCAAATATATATAGCCTTAGATGTTTACGAATCCCCCAACCCGTTCCCCTCTACCACTTAATGGGTTAAGCCAAAATACATGGCCAGTTTAAAGCTTAGACAGACTTCTCCAGACACACGAGTATTTGATCTCTCCATGAGAGAGCAGTTGTCAGACTTGTCCGGTAATGACTTATCTTGAGAAGAAAAGGATTGGTTGTCCGACATATAACGGATCATTAGAGATGTCAGCGCTCCCTTAGACATTAGAGTTGCCTTTCCTTCGTTAGAAGATCCTCCATTTGGGGGAATCTGGTAGCAAATGTATTGTCTGTGCAGGCCCATAACTAACAGCAGGGCAATCATAATGAGCCATATCTGCCAACAAATCTGTATAGTCTGTGTGTGGGGAACTTAAAGCAGCCACAGACAAAAGTTATCTGAACCCGCCGATATGGTAAGGTTCGGCTAACAGTCTACTGTGGATTTGGGCCTCCCAACTTAAGCCCAATAGATGATTGCTGGGAAGAGAAGGATACAGCATGTCCAAATCTGAAATGTCATTCATTCCGTTCTTGGCAGGATAAGCCACCATCACCATAAGCCACTTATTCCTGTAAGTTCGGGACATAGCTCGGTCATAGATGGTATGTAGGTTTCAACCTATAATCTAATTAAATATTAGTCACACTGTGCACATAATGGTACATTTTGTAAACCGGGATGACAGGTTATTCTAAAAAAGAAAAAAATGTTTGTTTTGGGTTTTTTTTTACAATGAACAGAAATTTCAACAAAAATCTACAAAAGTTGTTTTTGAAGGGAATCTGTCAGCATTGATGGCCATGTGACCAGTCTGTAACCCAATGTCTGTACAACATTCACACCAGACTGGTCACATGGCTATGATGTCATGGAAGCTCCTGTAAATCTGTGGTGGTTACCCGGTGGCACAGCAATGATCGGACCCAGAAGCAGAAGCGGCCAAGATCAGTGTTCGGACGCAAGTTCGCTTTATCTCAGTTTATTCGAACTTTACAAAACGTTTGAGCGAGTCTCCAGAGCACGAACATTGGGGGGTTCGCCCATCACTAGTCAGCATGTTTTTGCTACCTCATAGTCAGCATGTTTTTGCTACCTCATCTAAGAGCAGCATAATGTAGGCAAAAGGACTCCAAATCCAGTTTACTGGCTGCAGCCGTTCTGATGGAATCAAAAATTTTAGCTTTAGCATGTAGCGGGGGGCAATTTGGAGTCAGATTTAGCGGTTTCATTAAGAGGCAGACAGGCACACATAGCCCTAAATCTTGGAGTAAGACTTGTGGCGTAAGGTAAGCTGCAGCTGGTCATGAATCAGACGAGCGGGGGTCACCACACCCCATCCCAGCTTTGCCCATTTTTGATGGAGCCGATCAAAACGTTTGTGAAAACCTGAAAAGTCAGAAATTTTTGCGCACCTTTGCGTTAGTGGAATGATACGTTATACAAAGGAAACTTTAATAAAGCATAAATATAAAACATTTACATTGCCACACTTTTTTGAGGCATAACTACGATTTGGTAACAGCTAAAACAAGTGACATCACAGTACATATCTTTCAATATTTAGCCACTAAGTAAACCATTTCCAAGACTCAGCGTCTTCTGTCCAGCACCTCACTGTTCATGATGGCTGCTACAGTTTAGATTCAAGAGCCCTTCTCTAAACTGGGAAGCATGAAGTGAAATATCTTTCTTAGGCTATGGCTAGGTTCGCACACTGCGTCTTTTTGACGCTGCGTTTTTGTGCGTTTCTGGCCACTAAAAACGCACAAAAACGCACCTGCGTCGAAAAAACGCATCAAAAAATGCATGCGTTTTTGTCGCGATTTGGTGCGTTTTGCTGCGTTTTTTTATCTCTGCGTTTTGCTGCGTTTTTCCAATGCATTACATGGGGGGAAAACGCAGAAAAATGCAGGAAAGAACTGACATGTCCATTTTTTTTTTAACTCAAAAACGCAGGTAAAAAAAAAACCAGATGTGTGCGGACAGCAAAAATGAAAACTCAGACTTTGCTGGGGAAGCAAAGTCCTGCAGTTTTGAGGCCAAAAACGCACCCGAAAAACGCACTGTGCGCACATAGCCTATGTGCGCATGTTGCGTAATTGCATGCAGTAATGCTGCAATCTGCACCGCAGCGTAACTGTATGCGTCCTGCGTCCCCAGCACAATCTATGAAGATTATGCAGGGGCCGTGCGCACGTGGCGTATTAGAGCGCAGCGCTTTGGCTGCTGCCCGAAGCGCACATTCTAAGAAGTGACATGTCACTTCTTTCCTGCGCTTTGCCTGCAGCCCTTGCTCTGTCTATGGGAGGGGCTGCAGTCAGAGCGCATGGAATCAGCTCTTTTTTCATTACGGACTCTTTCTGCAGCGATTTGAAGCGCACGTGTGCTGTTCAAATCGCTGCAGAAATTTCTGCACTGACAGTACGCAACGTGTGCACATAGCCTTAAAGAGAATGTCATCAAAAAATAACCTATTGCAACACAAAAACCTGGTTTAAAGAAAAACTTTCTTCAAAATTGTGATTTTTATTACAAACAAAACAAAATTAGTAATCTTGTTTATTTTTTATTTAAATGAAGTACTTGCTTTAATTGCTACTGTTCCACTGATTTTGGAAAAGTTTTTTTTGTGCCCATCTGTTACATAGTTGCGCCCCGTGTAATAAAGAAGCAAAATTTTCCCCTTCACCCAACTAGGTGACTACCACAGAACTGCTTTGTGGGCGTTTGTCATTTCTCCTCTAAAATGCTGGCCCACAAAGAAATTCTGGAGGTCTACACAGAGTTGGTTAACCCCTTAAATTTGGCAAATATGTAGAAAATTTCACAATTTTCAAACTTTGACTTGTTATGCTCTTAAACCAGAGTTACCGTATTTTTCGGACTATAAGATGCAATTTACCCCCCCAAAATGTTGGTGGAAAGTGGGGGGTGCGTCTTATAGTCTGAATGTAGGGCATGGCTGCGGGGAATGAGGGTGCTGCGGTGGAGCGGGTCATCGGGGGCACGAGCAGGCTATAGCAGCGCCTGTCGTGACCACGTCAGCCCACTCATTTCATATGCACACCCATCATCCCGCCCATCATCTCTCAGTGCGGGGGATGCGCGCATAGTAAACAGCTGGCCCGCATGCCCACCCCCGGCAACTACAGCCTGGAGTGATCATGTGCGGCTGTATTCACTGCTCCCCTCGCATCATCATAAGCGCAGGGTGCAGTGAATCAGTATAACTCACCGGTCACGATCCCTGCAGCATTGCTTGTCCTCCTGTCTGCTGGCCGCTGCTGTGTGTGGAGACTAGCGGTGCGCACAGAGATGACGTCATCGCTGTGCTCATGTGTCCACGCACAGTCGCAGCCGGCACAGAGAGAAGGACTTCGCGATGCTTCAGGGATGGTGGCCGGCTCCACTCAGCAGCGCTGCTGCTGGCACAGACTGGAGGAGGAGCGACGAAAGGGGAGTATAAGGCTATGTGCGCACTAGAGCAAAATACCCGCGGATTTACCCGCGGATTTGCCGCGGAAATTTCTTGAGAAATATCTGCAATCTTTGTGCAGACATTTCCCATGAAATTCTATGAGAAAAAAAAAAAGCTGTGCGCACTGGTGCGGATTTTTCTCAAGAAAGTTTCTTGAGAAAATGAACATGTCCATTAAATCCGCAGGTATCCCGCGGATTTCTGCAGTACAGACTGCAAAAATCCGCAGGGAACCACCCGCGGGAAAATCGCGGTAAATCCGCGGCTAATCCGCGGCAAATCCGCATGCGGTTTTGCCGCGGATTTTTTCCGGAGGTCAGCAAATCTTCACTCCCAGAAGTTTCTTGAGAAGATTTTCTCGAGAAACTTCACATCTCTAGTGCGCACATAGCCTAAACGTTTATTTTTTTGTGTGCCACAGGATGCAGGCCATATACCAGGATGGGGGTATAGAGCAAAATGGGGGGGGATTTATCAGGATGAGAAGATTTATCAGGATAGGGGGATTCATCAGGATGAAATATATTATGAGCAGGATGAGGTCATATAGCAGGATGGGGTATATTGCAGGATGCGGCCATATGGTAGGATGGGGTAAATAGCAGGATGCGGCCATACACCAGGAAGGGGTATATAGCAGGATGCGGCCATACACCAGGATGGTGTATATTATGAGCAGGATGAGGGCATATAGCAGGATGTGGCCATATGCCAGGATGGGGTAAATAGCAGGATGGGGGTATGGGGATGGGGGTATATAGCAAGATGCGGCCATACACCAGGATGGGGGTATATAGCAGGATGCAGCCATATACCAGGATGGGGGTATATAGCAGGATGCAGCCATATACCAGGATGGGGGTATATAGCAGGATGGGAGCACATACCAGGATGGCAGTATGTAGCAGGATGGGTGCTATACCAGGATGAGATACATATGTATGTAAGCATGGGGATAATATATAAGGCAGGAGGATCATTACCAGGATGGGGTACCTTAGTAGAGAATTTGGGGACATTACCCCCATAACAGTGTCAGCAGCAGATCCTCGCCCCATAACAGTGTGTCATGACCACATTGTTTGCTTAAAATTTTACTTTCTAATTTTCCTTCTCTAAATCCAGGGTGCGTCTTATGGTCTGGTGCGTCTTATAGTCCGAAAAATACAGTATGTCTCACAAAACCATTAATAAATAACATTTCACACATCTACTTTACAGCAGCACAGTTTTGAATCAACATTTTTTTGTTACGAATTTAAAAGTGATCAAAGTTTATCAGCAATTTCTAATATCTCCAACAAAATGTATACATCACATTTGAGTTGACAGGGGTCTAGGTGACAAAAAAAAAATACCCAAAAGTGACACTATTCTAAAAACTGTACCCCTCAATGTACGCAAAACCACATAACCCTTCAGGTGCTACACAGAAACTAATACAATGTGTAAGGAAAAAATTACAATTTTACTTTTTCGCACCAAAAAGTTTTTAGGTCCAATTGTTTTTTATTACAAACACTAACCTCTGATTGTCACACCCGGTCAGCGTAGGGGTAATTATACAAACACTATTTGCCCGAAGGGCAACAAGAGGTACCCTAACTAAAGACCTAATCAAATAAACTTTATTAAATTATATAAATGGACAAAAGTTAAAATTGGCAGGTGGGAAGCCAATTCCGTATAAGATAAGTGCGGCCACGGACCGACACTGCTCTGGATAAATTCCTAACGTAATATGGCTGGCTATCACCTACACTGCCTGTTAAAAACTAACAGCTAATAGCCTCCCCAACATGTTTCGCCATGACTGGCTTCATCAGGGGGCTGAGGCTAGCCCCTGAAATCAAATGCAGTGAATATTTTAGAATTAAAAATTACAAATATGCCCTTGTAGTGCCCGTACATTGTGTCCAACTCGTGCTTTTGGAGACACACCCTGTAAATTAAGCGGATTTTCTCACTACATCAGGGTCACACGCGGAGGGCATTTGGATTTGGGAGCGCAGATTTTGCTGGATTTTGTTTTCTGGGGGAGGTGGTTGTGGTGGTTTAGATAGTCTCTGTAAAGCGCTAAGGCTATGTGTTACTAGTAACGTGGACATCCCCTATATTTCTGTTGACAGGTGACGGACCTAAGTAGGGACTTGTGGTTTTTTTGAGGGTTCTGGAATTTCAGACATGGGACTTGTACTTTCATCAAACTTCGCATAAATCAATAGTACAGTTAAAGGCATAGTTATCCTTTCCCATTATTATCATTTATGAACAGACTGTGAAAGGGTAGGAGTTGGGTGGAGGGAAGGAATTGTATTCTGATATGCTATTTGAATATTAAAACTTTCATTTTATACCAAATACTTAAAGTGCACCAATCACCAGGATTTTCATCTAGAACCTAAAGCCAGTGCTATACTGGCACTATCAGGCTGATTCTATACATACCTTTAGTTGTCAGCTAGGATGTATAGGGTATGAAACACAAGGAAGTAAAGTTTGTAAAATAAACAGTTTTTTGATTGACAGCATGAGCTAATAGCTGGGGTGGGTTTTGACAGTGATTCACGCCCCCTGTCTGTCCATCATCCCCCTATTATTTATGCTAATTCTATTATACAAGTGTTTTTAGCTAACTAATGGTTGTGTCTATAAATCATGGTGGCTGGAAGGACCTTGCTGATGTCATACCCATGTGACCAGAAAGGGGCAGGTCCTCAGCCAACATAGCTAATACCAGGAAACATTTTTCTGTTGGCTGAGGCCCCGCCCCTTCTGGTCACATGGGTATGAAATCAGCACAGGTCCTTCTATAATGGAATTAGCATAAATAATAGATAAGGGGAGGACGGACAGGCAGGGGGGACGGTAACCCCTATTAATACCCACCCCAGCTATTAGCTGCTCCGCACCTGATGCCAATCAAAAAACGGTTCATTTTACAAGCTATACTTGCTTGCGTTTCAAAATCTATACATCCAATCTCACAACTAAAGTTATGTATAGAAACAACATGATAGCGCCAGTATAGCACTGGCTTTAGGTTATATGGGAAAATCCTGGTGATTGGTGCGCTTTAAAACTCTAATAAAAACATTAAAAGTATTGTATTGCATCTGAGATTGGTATAAGGACTTTCTTTAAAGTGTTTATACCATCTAAACTCAATTACACCAGCAAACCAATATTCTGTACTCAATTATGAACTATTCTACTGAAGTCACTGAAATCCAGCCTTTTAGTAGTGATCAAAAGTACAACAGCACTATAATAGCACTATAATAGCACAAACCCACCCAAGTGAACTATGCTGGGTAAGAACACCCTTAACTCTGGATTAAGGGAGAATGTTTGGCTGTAAAGCAATATGGAAATGTCATGCTGTAGAATAATAAAGGGTTGGACTGAGAACAATCACTTGCCAAAGCTGTTAATTATGGCTGAGAGAGATCATTTCTGCAATTCATAATTCCAAACTTCTATTTTAATCCATTACAAATTACACTATAAAATTGCTTCACATGAATGAGTTGGCATATCTAAGCCATACATGAGCCCCTGAATAAACCTCAGTATTTCACGACTTTGCTAGATACAAAAGAGAAGCAATATGTATCATAATGATTCCTTACCAAGGCTTCATGACACATTTCTAAAGATTAAGAGTTGCAAAACCATAAATGTCTCAGCGACAAGTAAGATTGCATTTGTGGGGGAATCACAAATTATAGGCCACATTCATAATTAAAGGATATCTCACAGGAATTCCACAGTTCTCATGATAAAGTGCTATTTCAGTACATTGTAGATGAGCAGCATTCTCGCAAATAAGCCTGGGAACTCTCTTGCCTTCTCAGAAGTGTAACTTTTATACACTTAACACCAACATTGACACTTATTGGTCCATTGGGAGAGAATGAACTGGTAATCACTGAAAAGTAGTAAACACATATGTACTTGCATTGATGCATTGAGAGCTTAACAGTATTTTACCAAAATATTCATTCATTCTCTCTCTATAATATCTATCTATCTATCTATATCTCCATCTATATATCTATATCTATAAAAAAAAAACAATTACATGGCAAGAGACTGCTTAGGCTGGTGATTGGCTGCTGCAGTCACATGGGTAGATGGGAAGTCATCGCTGAATACAGTGAACAACCAGGCCCAAGAAAGTGGCAGGCAATTTAAAGCGCACCAATCACCAGGTGCAGCTTTTTGAATGACAGCAGCTGCCAACCAGCTGATAGCTGGGGGGGTATTTGCCTGTCCGCTCTCCCCGTTATTTATGCTAAATCTATTATAGAATTGTTTACTAATTGACTAGAAGGACTTGGGCTGAGGTCATACCCATGTGACCAGAAGAGGCAGCGCCTCAGCCAACAGAAAAATAAAGTTGCCTGCTGGTATCAGCTATGTTGGCTAAGCCCCGGGCCCCTTCTGGTCACATGGGTATGACATTAGCACAAGGTCTTTCTAGTCACTTAGTATAAAGATTCTATAATAGAATTTGCATAACAAGGGGAGGACGGACAGGCAGGCGGGCGGGAACCACTAGGAATACCCACCGCAGCTATCAGCTGGTTGGCAGCTGCTGCCATTCAAAAAGCTGCTCACTTTACAAACTTTACTTGCTTGTGTTTCAAAACCTATACATCTGAGCTAACAACTAAAGGTATGTATAGAATCAGCATGATATGCGAGTGCTATAGTGGCACTAGGTTATATAGGAAACTCCTAGTGATTGGTATGCTTTAACAGGTGAGTTTAGGTTCTTTTCTCATTTTATAGCCTCCCTCTGGTCAAATTCTGTAGAATCTTAGAAAACTCATTTTATTCTATTATATACAGTATTAGGAACAAAGACTACAAAGCAATAAGACTACAAAGCAAGTAAAAATACATGTAGTATCCAAGATGGCCAGGGTACATTTATTGCCCTCCAGTGAAGACAGAAGGTGCAAGTTCTAGGGTGACTATGGCCTTGTTCACACTTGTTCTGAGCTGTACAATTGTCATCCTTACAAATTCTGCTTTAGGACATCAGACTTTAGCGCTATTTGTATCAGTTTGAATGTCTTTTTAGGTCTGTCCGGTTTTAAGCGGTACTTTACAAGTTGCGACATTGCTAGCATCGGCTAGCCATGCCGAGCACAATAGCACCCGCACCCGTGGCACATGCGATATGTGGTGATTGCTGCCGTAGCGAACATTATCGATGCGGCAGCTTCACACGCAGATACCTGCTCGGCGACGTCACCAATCGGCCGGCCAATAGAAGCGGAGGGGAGGAGATGAGCGGGACATAACATCCCGCCCACCTAATCCCTTCCGCATTGCCATCGGGACGCAGGTAAGGAGATGTTTGTCGCTCCTGCGGGTTTACACACAGCGATGTGTGCTGCCACAGGAGTGACAAACAACATCGTACCTGCGGTCGACCCGACATTATGGAAATGACCGACGTTACACAGATCAACGATTTTCGCCGCTTTTGCGATCGTTTATCGTCGCACCTAGGATTTACATATTGCGATGTCACTACCGGCACCGGATGTGCGTCACTAACGGCGTGACCCCGACCATATTCCGGAAGCGATGTCGCAACGTGTAAAGCCCCCCTTAGCCTTATTACATCAGTTTTATCATCTGTTCCATTATATTCATTTTCTTCAGTGAATTCTATTGTAAAGTTGCTCAGAAACCAGACTGTGATTTTATCTGGCCTCGGACTCTGCATTTATCAATTTTCCAAATCGATCACCTGATTGAGGCTTTGAGTATACGCCCATCAGTATGCAGCACAGTTATGGATGGATGCTTATTTGGACCAAACATGAATTGGAAACGCAGACATTATAAAACCTATTCTAGTTAGGAGGAAAAGTTAAATATTTCAGTGTCCAATGGGAGAAGAACTATTTCCATAGTTCCTTTGTAGGTCTGGATTAAAAGGAAAAATAAAAAATGTCCACTAGAATAATTCAATGGTCCCTGTGCTCTTTGTAGTCATACTATACAGGTATAATAAATAGGTAATTTCTGCTGACTGCATTAAGAGACACATCCAGGAGAACTGAATTGCCTCACATCGATTCAACCTATAGTGTAAAAAAGGTTTTGGTTATTTTTAGAGATGAGCGGACCTGTTCAAGTTCAGCCGCACTTTAGATGAAGCTCTGTTCTGGACCCGGACTTGAATTGAACTTCATTGGAAGTCACTAATTGTGCCGTTCGGCTGTCGGCCCACCTGCAGCCACCCAAAGACAGAGCACTTCCAGTAGAGGGCGGGGGTTTTAGTTGTACACACTACAACTGATAAAGCGGTTAGCCCCAGTGCGAGCCATTAATTTGGATTACGCCGAACCTGGAGGGGTATATGGGGATTTTAATAAAGTGGTGGGAGAGGGTGGTTTTTTTTCATCTTTTATTCCAAATAAAGACTTTTTTCGGGTGTATGTGTTTATTTACTTATAGGCTCCTCCCATGATTAACCTAGGACTTAGTGGCAGCTATGGGCTGCCATTAACTCCTTATTACCCAGATTGCCAACGCACCCGGGCAATTCGGGATGAGCCGGGTACAGTCCCGGGACTGTCGCATCTAATAGATGCGGCTATTCCGAGCAGCTGCTGGCTGATATTTTTAGGATGGGGGGGCTCCCTATAATGTGGCGCTCCCCATCCTTAGAATACCAGCCCACAGCTGTTTGGCTTTATCTTGGCTGGGTATCATTTGGGGGGGGGGGGGGGGGGGGGAGGGTCGTTGGGGAACAGCACATTTTTTTTTTAATTTATTTTACTGCACGGTATAGACACGCCCACCGGCGGCTGTGATTGGTTGCAGTGAGACAGCTGTCACTCAGCGTGGGGGCGTGTCTGACTGCAACCTATCATAAGCGCCGGTGGGCGGGGAAAGCAGGAAATACAACATGTTATAATGAGTGGCCAGCATTTTCAAAAGCGGAGAAGCCGCCGGAGCAGTGTGACAGCTGTGCAGCGCCGCGCCCGTGATCTGTGAGTATGAGAGAGGGGGTGGGAGGGAGAGACCGACATCGAGAGAGAGATCAAAGACCTGCGTTTGTTATGTCTAAAAAACATGCGGATTGCAACAGAAATGCAGGGCAAACGCACTGCTTAGCATTTTGGTAGCGTTTTCCTACAACTCATTGATTTCAATGGGTGTAGAACGCTGCCAAAATGGACAAAAGAATTGACATGCTGCTTTTTTAAACGCAGAGATTGTCAAATTTTTGACAATCAAAACGCTACGTTTCAAAAAGCATCGTGCGCACGGATTTTGCATGATTCTCAGGCTGTGTGCGTAATTCATGCAGTTACGCTGCGCTTTGTAGCGCAGCGTAACTGCATGCGTCCTGCGTCCCCTGCACAATCTATGGAGATTGTGCAGGGGCCATGCACACGTGGCGTCTTAGAGCGCAGCGCTTCGGCTGCTGCCCGAAGCGCGCGTTCTAAGACGTGACATGTCACTTCTTCCGTGCACTTTGCCGGCAGCCCCTGCTCTGTCTATGGCAGGAGCTGCAGGCAGAGCGCACGTTCTCTGCCGGCACCATGCGCTTCAGAACGGAGCTTTTCAGCTGCGCTCTGAAGCGCACCTTTTAGGTGCGGTGCAGAGCGCACACATGCGCACATAGCCTGTGCGGTGCAGAGCACACACGAGCGCACATAGCCTCAGACTTTGCTGGGGAAGCAGAATGCATGCATTTTGACAATGTGACGCTGCAGCTTAAAACGCTGCAGAAAAGCAATAAAAAAAAAAAACGCAACGTGCGCACAAGCCCTAATTCTCTTTTACAAGATAATGGATTATCAGTATACAGTAAAAGCCCGAACTGTGATCTCCTCCATACTAGCTGTGGAATTGAAGCTGTGCAGTCATCATGATCTTTGATACCAGCACCCTTACCCCCCACCTTTGTGATTGCATCATACAGGCACTTCTGGTGACCTCATTCAGAGGTCTGTCATGTAATTCTCAGGGGCCACAACGAGATCACATGACCTAATTGAAGAGAAGTATATCTTGAAGCCAGAAAGGAACAACTAAATATATTACTAGCCAAATGAGACATTGTGGGACAGGATACAAAAAAAAAAAAAAAATGGGAGTACTACTTTAAATTTGGATCATGCAGCAAAAGAAGCAAATTTCTGACCATATAATCAACTCCATGGACAGCATGAAAAGATGCATCACAACTAAATCATAAGGACTTTATGCGTATTCATAAGAGGTTATTTTCAGTCCGTATTTGGTCCAGGTACTAAATGCGAGCACACATGAAGAAATGAATGAATGAATGAATGAATGAATGGTCTATGTAAACTATACAAAAACAAAAACAACTCATCGGTATGGCATATATTTTACCGCTTTACCCACGGGTGATTTTCCGTTTTTCCCTCCCCTTCTTCCAGGAGCCATAACTTTTTTATTTTTCCATCAATATAGCAATATGAGGCTTACTTTTTGCGGGATGAGTTGTACTTTTCAATTACACTATTCATTCTGCCCCATATTGTACTGGAAGACGTGGGGAAAAAAAAAAAAAAAAAGTGCGGTAAAACTGAAGAAAAAAAGTGCAATTACCCACTTTTTTTTTTTTTTACTATATGGTAAAACTGACCTAGTATTAGGATTCCTCAGGTCGGTACAGGTTTGAAGATACCAGATATGTATAGTTTTACTTTTATTTCAGTGGTAAAGAAAAATTCCAAACTTTCTCAAATAAAAAAAAAAAAAAAAAAAAAAAAGGATTGCTTGTTTGTCGCCATTTTCGGAGACCCATAGCCTCAGTGAAAACTTATTTTTTGCAGCTTGAGCTGATGTTTTAAATTATACAATTTTTGGGTGGCGACAATGGTTTGATAGACTTATTGCATTTTAATGCACTGTTGAGGCGACCAAGAAAACCTTACTTTTGGCATTTTGATTCTTTTTCTCGCTACGCCCTTTATTGATCCGATTGATTTTATATTTTGATAGATCAGGCATTTCTGAAAGCGGTGATACCAAATATATGTATTATTTTTTTTTTATTATTTTCAATGGGGCAAAAGGGGGAGATTTTTTTTTTTTTACATTTTTTAATGATTTTACTAGTCCCCTTATGGGACTTTAGGCCTGTACTATCCGATCACTTATGTACAGAGTTATCCTTCAGCATCGCTCTAAACAGCAGAAATACTGATCTCCTGTGAATGTTGGCGCTCTGCCGGCATTCCCAGGAAACAAGACAAGACAGCAACGGGTGTCATCATCTGAACTCAGACAGTCACAGCAACCCATGGCGCCCCGTGATCGCATCACAGGGCCGCCGATGCCAGCGAGGAATGGCGGATACCCAGCTGGAGCGCATTAGATCGCGCTGTCAGAGTTTGACAGCATGATCTAAGGGGTCAACAAGCGGGTGGATTGGAGAACAGCAGACATATGCGGGGAATAAGGTGGACTCCCAGCATTAAAGGAACAGACATAGCCAAAAACGTGTGTGTGTGTGTGTGTGTGTGTGTGTGTATATATATATTAATATATATTAATTATATATATATATATATATATATATATATATATATATATATATATATATATATATATTAATTATATTAATATATATATATAATATATATTAATATATATATATATATTTTATATATATTATATATATATTTTATATATATTATATAAATATATATACATACATACACACACACATATATATATATTATACATATATATATATACACACACATATATATATATTATACATATATATATATATATATATATATATATATATATATATATATATACACACACACACACACATATATATATATATATATATATATATATATATATAATTAATATATATATATATATAATTAATATATATATATATATAATTAATATATATTAATATATACATACACACACACATACATACACGTCCTTGGTCGTGAAGTGGTTAATAGGTCCACTGCAAGGATTACTACACAATTTTATTTATATCTTTTTGGGTGTATAAAATGCACGTTTAAATGGACATAAGGATGACACGCAGATGTGAAAATAAGGTTGTTGGAAAATTGGGAAACAGGGCACACAAAACATGATTTGGTTTTAGGCTTGGGGGGGGGGGGGGGGGGGAGACCCTGGATCTCAAGGGATCGCATGTAAATCCATGGTATCACGCCCACAGTGGCATGATATTATGGAAAACATGCAAACGCACACAGGGCGATGCGACGCCCATGGGGCTAGAGCCCCTGCTCATTTACATAGGGTACACCTAAGTAATAAAACATTTTTATACATGCACATTACACAATATTACAACACAGGGATGAGTAGGAAGGGGTTACTAGGCCACACATGACACTGCTACTAGGTTAGAACACAAATTACCTGACTGGTTCGCTTTAAAGCATCCAAACTGTGTTTTTTTCCTTTTTTTACTATTCCCGTTCCCCCCCCCCCCCCCCCCACACTAGGGTACATTCCCATTAGTCACACTGTGGAATTTACATTTCTAGGATTTCTAGGTTCCTTCGATCTTGCTCTCGCTTTACTGCAGATTCCACAATTTGAATTACAATAGTTCAAATTGATGGTCAAAATCCACCAGATTAAATTCTGCCAATTATGGAGCACATGGAAGAGAGTTAATAAAATCCCTCACAAAAACTCCTTCTGTAATTTGCACATGATTTTAAATCTGTATTTAAAATCCTCTGTGCATCCAATCCGCATGGACATATCCTTAGATGTGGCTGCCAAAAGATCTACAAACCATGTATCTGCCAGAAAGGCGTAACCTTGTTCTCTCAGTAGAAAATGATGTGAATGTGCCGGTAAAGGAACAAATCCTATTATAGTCAATGGGGTCTTTCTGATGACATTTAGAATCAAGCCTTTCAAGAGGTTGTCCAGACCAAAAGTCACTATATGCAACTGCTGAAGCGTGATCGTATACGTGATCTCGAATCCTTGATATTTGCAGTATAAGCGAGCGGTCACGTGACCACACGTATGTGATTTGTATATTTGTGCCAACAAGACAACCTCCGCTTCTCTCAATAGAAGCGAATTGAAGTAAGCCAGATGAGTCTAATCAGTAGACATCCATATATACAAGAGAATGAAAAAGATCAGGGCTTTGTAATCCTGCTGCCTGCAGATATTAATAGAAACCGGTCTCAGGGAATGCAGACCATCAACTGGACTAATGAAAAGGGAAAAGAAACTGCACAATCCCGATTCCTTGTATGAAAACATCCACATTTTATTCCAATAATCCATAGACAGCATCTCGCGCGTCTGGCATGTTCACTAGGACGAAGGTCGGCTACACACCAGAAACAGGTCAGAGTGGTTTTCTATGGATTATTAGTAATGCTATGGACCAGCGTTTTTTTTAATTAAGGTGGAATAAAATGTGGATGTTTTTATACAAGGAATCGTGACTGTGCAGCTTTCTCTACTTTTTCATGAATCAGTACATGATTTCTGTCCCAAGCTTGGACAACTCCTCTAGTGCATCCATCCTCCATACATTTATTTTCTCTGTTCCAATACTAATATCACAGGTGTGAACAGAACCTATTGTAGAGGAACATCCAATTCGCCCATCCCTCTCAGCAGTGACTGAGTGGCTGCTGTGCATACTTTGATAGACTGCAGCCTACATTAGTAATGAGACAGCAGGGGAAGCGCTGTCCTCATGAATACAGAAGACACCTTACGGTATGGTATGTTCACATTACGTTTTATACACTTGTCAGTGGCTCCATCAGGGCTCACATCTGAAAAAAGGAGATTCAGACATTTACGCTGACAGGGACAATGACTAATGAAGCAGACGGAGTCACTATGTGCTTTGTCGGTCACCATCTTTGGCATCATAAGCCTATTTAGCTTGGGCACCAAACTTGGTAGACCGCATTTAGTTTTGCCTGAAATAGGCAGATACTGCTGAAAATTACGTCCGACAAAGCACAAAGTGACTCGGTCTGCATCATTAATGTCGATCAATCATAAAGTCAGAGTATTTAAGTGACAGCTGAGGTTTACAATCTGACATGTAACAAAAATCACCTGTACTAAAGAATTGCCATAATGTTAACCAAGCATGCAAGAAAATGTTCTTAAGGTTTACAATTATTTGTGAGTGAGCTAAACAGACAGATATGTATGTACCTACTGTGAAATGGTGAGGGCCACACGGGCTGCCCTTGGGTAAAACATTAACTCTACTTTTCTGTACTGCACATTGTTGACTTTTAAAAAAGCTGCAGCCAATCAATCAGATTACAGATTGCGCTAAACAACTGTCAGTGTTACCACCGTGAACAGACTTTTTCAGGGTTTGCAATTCAATTGCATATGCATGAGCGGAGACTACATGAAGCCCAGAGGAGATGATGAGTTTATGCTCATTTGCATAGCTGTACAACACGCTACCGGAGAGCGCTCAGAAATCCAGATGTACAGGCACAGGTTTACATATCCAACCTGGATATCCACCGTAACCGTCCCATCAGTGGCTAGGTAGAAGACCCCATTCCTGCACAATGGCCTCTACACGGATTATAAAAAGTGCCATTCTGTATGTAATCATGTGCAAAATATACATTCAAAATAATATAAAAAGCTACTAAAAAAGTAACAGCATTGAATGTTAATTAGTAAAAAAAAAAATAGTGAGACTGTTAATTACTCTAACTCGTGTAGATGTTAAGGTTGATAAAAATACTACAATATCTGTACATTGCACTAGAAAGGCAAAATTCCGGCATGTCCTTACAGGCCTGAAATCTCAGAGGGTGCCCTGCCCAAGTACAAAGTTAGCTGTTTCTCCATCTGGAAATCCCCCGCTTGTCTGGCATTCTGTAAGGAATCCAGCTCACAGGCACTCCTTTAGGAGCAAGCACAAAGAATATCTACTGTACATGCATCCGAATGGAAAAAGAACAAGTCGAAAATATAGACAAATCTTTGCCAAATCCACCATACTCAACCATGACCTTCGGATACATACAATTATGGAAATTGAGCACACAGCAGATATAAAGTATACACACCCCTGATAAAATGCAAGGTTTTCATCATGTAAAAAATTATACAAAGAGTAATTTCAGGATTAGTTTTGCACCTTTAAGGTCACCTAAAATCTGTAAAATTCAACTGAAAAACAAATCTCTTAGGGTAGAAAAAGAAAACTTAATGTGTTTAATTATTATGTACACCTTTAAACTAATACTTTGTTGAAGTACCCTTTGAATTTGTGAGGTGTTCAGTCTTTTTGGGTAGGAGACTATTAGCATGGCACAAATTGGCAATCTTTGGAGGAGGGCTCTAAATCTGTTATATTGAGCCTGCATCTCCTGAGTACAGCCCTCTTCAGGTCACCCACAAATTTACAACTGGATTCAGGCTGGGCCATTCCAAAACTTTGAGCACTTTTTGCTGCAGCCATTCTTTTGTTAATTTGGAGGTATGCTTAGGGTTATTGTCATGCTGAAAGGTGAAGTTTCTTTTCAACGTTTTAGCTGAGGACTAAAGGTTTTGATAGAAAATTGATTGCTAATTGGAACTGTTCAGAATTCCCATCACTTTGACTAATTTCACGATTCCAACTAGCAAAACATAGCCCCAAAGCATGATTACAGATGAGCCGACCAGTGGAAGTTCGGCTCTGCAGGTTCAGCCGGACTGTAGATTAAGTTCGGTTTGGGTCCTGCACTTGACCTGAACCCCAATGGAAGTCACTAATTCAGCAACTCGGGTCTCTGCGCACATGCAGCCAGCCATAAACGGAACACTTTTGGAGGTGGGGGGAGGGGTTTCCATTTTTTTTGTTTGGTGCACACTACGTCTGATCACACTGTTACTTCTAGGAGCTCACACTGGACGGAGCACCAAGGGTACCTGAGCACAGCAATGTTCACGCAAGTGATTTGCATACGTCAAGCACCCGAATTCCAGACGCTTTCTTTTTGTTTTGTAAAGTCTGTGTTTGGTACTAACCTCTAACCTCAGTTTTGCTCAACTTTGATAATGATGCCTCCACAGTAATTCCCTGTGGGTATGATGTTCTTTTGATGTGGCAGTGTTGATTTATCAAACATACCTTTTAGAATTATGGCTAAAAAGCTGAATCTTTGTCTCATCAGACCACAACACTTTTTATCCCATGCTTTGATGTTTTTGTATAACAGACAGACTTGAATGTTTTTTTGTTTGTAGAAAAAAAAAAAATTCCGTCTTGCTATCCTAACCCTCAAGTCAGCGATATGAAGAATACTAGAACTAGATGTCTAGTACTAGGTAAAGTCACTGCTGTGCCAAATTGAAAGGGGTATATCCCTTTTGAACATCCTATTCCAATATGTAATAATAATAATAGCAAATACCTCTAATTAGAAATATAGTATAGTTCTCCTGATATAGCCATGTCTTTTACCTCTTGTGCAGGGCATTGCAGCTTATGTATCCATGGTTACAACCACAAGCAACTGTCACTATATATTAGTAGACGTAACCATGGATACCTAAGCTAAAATGCCTTGCATAACTATACTAAATGTCTAATTGGAGGTATTTACTAATATTATGCTTATTACATATTGGAATAGCATCTTGGAGACAGGCAAAGCCCTTTAAGCTACTTGATGATGAACAACCACAGTTTTCTATGACATATCTAATGCCTTGGAATATGTTTTGTACCCTTTTCTTCATGGAACTTTCAACAATAAGGTCCCTTTGCTGTGTTGTAAGCTGTTTCTATGGCTTTTGCTGTAAAATATAGCTAAGAAAATGTCAGAAAAATACTACTAGAAAAGAAACTTTATATGGTGTTAATCAGATTTACTGTAAATTAAGACAGCTGTGTGCACTGCCTGCTACTTACCATCAGTTTAAACGTGATTGGCTAATTAGGAAACCAATTATAAGAGGATATTCAAACTTATGCAACCACATTAATTTAGTTTTGTTTTTATTTTCCACCTCAAAATGATTGGTTTCTCAGTGGATTTGTACATGATACATGACAAAAACTCTTGCATTTTAACAGGGGTATGTAAACTATTTATATCCACTGCACATGAGGGACAGATGACAATGATTACACAGTGCTGAGGAATTTGTCAGTCCCATATTTAACAATCCTTCCACACCTCATACTCATCACAGCTAAGCCATCTCTCCTCCCTCTAGAAATCTACGCCCCTTCCCAACTATTGCTTAATGGGCCCCCTGTGTTAAAAGTGGTGTCCACTGCAAAAACTTCTTTTGAATGTTTTCAGAATAGGATTATAAAGAACATATTTTTATATTAAAGGCTATGTGCACACGTGACTTTTTTTGTGTGTGTTTTCATTCAATAAAAGGAAAAAGCATCCTAGCAAAGTCTGTGAGAATCGTGACTTGCTGTGCACACACTGCTTCTTTTATCCTTGCAGATTTTGTTGCTTAAAAAAAAAAAAAAAAAAAAAAAAAAAGCAGCATGTCAATTGTTTCTAATTGTTTCTGCAGTGCTTTATCACTACAGTGGATAATATTGCCTCACACACCATGCATACAGGTGTGGGAGGCTCTCCGAAAGCTCAGTAACCCTGGGTCATCATGGTATCGAGCCAGGGTTACTATGGCAGCAATTGGGTCCCTGTGATACCATTACGCGATTAAGCGATTCCTCTCCCTGCTTCCTGAATGCTGTGATTGCACGGATTGCAGCATTTAGGGGGTTTAACTGCCGGGAGCGGCGCAGGCACGGTTCCGGTCAGTGAGAGCCAGGTCCTGGCAGTAACATAAGCTGGAGACCCAGCAGCCATCGCGGGGATACAGCGCCTGAACCCCTGCAATTGCATAACTAAAGAAATAAAGGGGGAAAAAAAGGCAGGAAAAAGACCCTCATATGATAAAACGCATAAGCACAATAAAAAATGTGCTTTTTTTCTGCTGCGTTTTTCCTGTCAAAACATGGGCACGTAGCAAAAATGTTCTCTAATCTTCAACTTTCAGCCTCGGTACCCAGTTTGCCTGTCAGAGGATAGTGTTCCAGCAAGTGTGTGAAGGAATTGAGGGAGGAAAGACAGGGGGCTGACTTCGGTATTTAAAATGTCCAGTTAGCTAGCTTTCACCCCTTTGAGACAGCTCATCTTGCTTGGATTTGAGAAAGAGAAAAGAGCAGGGTTAATGGAGATCTGGTGTATGCATAAAAGTATGGGTAGCAAGTAAAATGTACTTGAAAATCTGTAATGTGTACACTTTTCCCAGGGGTTCCTATATTGCCTGTGCAACCTGAGGTCTGATAAATAGGGGATCTGGTTTGAGATCTTATATAATTAAAGAGGTGGTTCACTACACAGCATAGTGGCCACACATCGATGTAAACCTCATAAAGAAGGTTTTTTTTCAAATACCTTGTTTAGTCAATTGCGCCTCTGAGCTGCGCTAGTGAACTCCGCTCATCCCCATTACGTGACCCCCGGGCTCTGTGACCCCTGAGATCCGGTGAGATTACATCAACTTCCAGATGACCCGACATCACTGAAGCGGGCCCCAGTCTCCCTCAGTAACTTGGCTGTGAGCAGAGCTTCACCGCTCATCACAGCCCAGTATCGCTCCTGCTTGCGGTACTCTGCAGCGGGAGGGGGGGGGGGGCAGCACAGTCACTCAGGGAGACTAGGGCCCGCCTGGAAGTTGACGTGACATCACCGGATGTCAGAGGTCACGGAGCCCTGGGGCCGGTTTGGAGTCAGTTTTTGTTCAAGCACATTCTGCAATTTTTCTTCAGTCCTAAAAACCGAAATCAACATACCTTATGATAATACATTAGGTTGGTGTGTTAATACGAGGGGCTGCTGATAAGTCGTTGGCTTTACCCAGAAAAAAACGAGATAGGATGATGAAACTTTACATTTATTCCACATACTCTCCACTGATGTCAACACATTTCTTACATCGGTCCAAGTTCTGAAAGCCTAGCAAAAACAAGGATTTCGGGTGTGCCTCAAACCAGCCATCTATAGCAGCCATGGCATCAGAAATGGTGTGAAATTTGGTACCCCTGAGGTGTTTCTTCAGGTTTGCAAACAGATTATAGTCGGAAGGAGCTTGATCTGGTGAATAAGGTGGGTGGTCAACCAGCTGGAAGCCCAGCTCTGACAGTTTTGCTGTGGTCACTTCTGCAGTGTGAGCGGAGGCATTGTTTTGCAGGAACAAGATTCCTTTGGACAGCTTGCCGCAGCTTTTGGCCTTCAGAGCTGCCATCAATTGGTCCAAAAGTTCAATGTAATACCTTACATTGATGGTGGAACCCTATTGAAGGTAGTCCACTAGCAGCACGCCCTCCTTATCCCAGAACACAGACGCCATCACCTTGGTGGCTGATTTTTGCACCCTGAACTTCTTTGGACGAGAAGAACCGCTGTGTCTCCACTCTTGACTGCTCCTTGTTTTCAGGGTCATACAAATAAATCCAGGTCTCACCCATAGTGACCAGTCAGTCCAAGAAGTTCTTATCAGTCCGGTAACACTGACAAATGGACTGGGAAGTTTTCACTCGCATGCTTCCTCTGATCTGTTGTCAAACATTTGGGGACCCACTTTGCAGATAGCCTCCTCATGTCCAAATATTCATGGATAATGAAACAAACACAGGAAATCCCCATGATTCTATTGCTTTAGCTGATATTTATCAATTCTCCAGTATGAGATTGCTGTGCACAGCATCGATGATCCCCAGAACAACCACCACTCTCGGTCGTCCAGGACATTCCTCATCATTGGTGTTGAAGGGGCCCAATTTAAATTTGGCAACCCAGTTCTTAACTGTGGAATATGAAGGATATTGTTCCCCCAATGTCTGTGACATATCACCATGAGTGTCTTCCACAGACTTTCCTTGCAGAAACAAGAATTTTATCACTCCTCTGCTTTCAGTTGCTGTGAATATCGCATTAATCTCCGCCATTTTGTTTTCCGCATATGTAAAATTCTGTTGCCATAAGCAACAAACACAACATTTTGAAAACCTATATTAGACACACAAGGCATTGATGTGATGCAACCTTTGTTACCATAGAAAGAAAAAAAGATCACAAAGCCAAAGACTTATCAGTAGCCCCTCGTATTTGCAGCAATCAAATCTCCTTTGGGCATGAATTTGATTTGTTTACCCATAAAGGACAGAAACTGAACCCCCAAACAAGCACGTGATTACAATGGCTCAACAGACAAGTGTAGACTTTCACTATTACATGAGGGCCACTCAAATGTTTGTTATAGGGGCTAGCCTTTTCTAGTTAAACCTACGTGACTACAAGAACATGGATTTTACCTGCTTTGAGACCAATATTTCTGTACACTTAAGTTTTTGATGTTCTTGAACTCCTTTTTAGAAAACCTCTGGTGTTTTGAAATTATTCCGACTATGTAAATTAACCCTAGAACATGCAACCATAGAAATCTACCATAGAAAACAAGCAACCTAGCAGGCCTGCGAGGCCCCAGGTATGCGTTCTAGGGTTAAGTGACTGAAAGAGCCAGCCTATCAAAGATGCAGAATGATCCTTGAACTTGTACTAGGGTAACTGCAGATTACAAAATGAAAGTGAATTCCTACTTGTTTGCCTTGGTTTGTAGAAAGGTTTGTCCTTGCTTCAATGTTAAAGGGAACCAATCATCAGGATTTTCGTGTATAAGCTGCAGCCAGTGCAGTGCTGGCACTATCATGCACAGTGTGTACATACCATTGGGGTGCAGCTCGGGGGTTTAGGCAGCGAAATTCATCTTTATAAAGTTTGAAATTTCGTGCACTTTTTGATTGACGTGTGCACCTCTGTGTTAATGTCCGGGCGTGTTATGCAGGAGTTCCCCGCCCTCCCACCAGCCTGTTCCTCCCTCTCTCCTGATGTCCGGGCGGGTTATGCAGGAGTTCCCCGCCCCCCCGCGCTGCCTGTTCCTCCCTCCCTCCGGCTGAATGTAAAATGCTAATCTTCAGAAACATGGCGCCGGAGTGGGCCTCTGCGCATAGCGCTGATCTCCGGCGCCATGTTTCTGAAGCCCGCATTACACAGCTTGGTGTCTGCAGACTGCAGAACAGCTGATCGGAGGACGCGATCAGCTGTAGCTATGATGACGTGCCGCCTCAGGACACCGGGCCAGAACAGGAGCCTGCCAGCGACATCGGGGGTCAGGTGAGGTAAGTTCACAATGGACTCACATGACCCCGCGACGGCAGTGCTGCGAGACCCGGTCACGGTAGTGATATCGGGTGGCACTGTCTTCACGGGGTCAGGTGAATGAAATTACTAGCACCTGTGATGTCATTGCCCCAGCAGGCACGCACACATTATACACACACACTATATATATATATATATATATATATATATATATATATATATATATACACACACACCCACACTGCTGTGTGTGCGCCCCTGCGTTGACCTGGGCTCACCTTCTCAGTTCCAGGTCACTGCAGGAAAGCACTCACAGCTGTGTGTGTATAATGTGTGTATGCGCGTGTGTATAATGTGTGTGCGCGCGCGTGTGTGTATAATGTGTGTGCGCGCGCGTGTGTGTATAATGTGTGTGCGCGCGCACGCGTGTATAATGTGTGTGCGCGCGCACGCGTGTATAATGTGTGTGCGCGCGCACGCGTGTATAATGTGTGTGCGCGCGCACGCGTGTATAATGTGTGTGCGCGCGCACGCGTGTATAATGTGTGTGCGCGCGCACGCGTGTATAATGTGTGTGCGCGCGCACGCGTGTATAATGTGTGTGCGCGCGCACGCGTGTATAATGTGTGTGCGCGCGCACGCGTGTATAATGTGTGTGCGCGCACGCGTGTATAATGTGTGTGCGCGCACGCGTGTATAATGTGTGTGCGCGCACGCGTGTATAATGTGTGTGCGCGCACGCGTGTATAATGTGTGTGCGCGCACGCGTGTATAATGTGTGTGCGCGCACGCGTGTATAATGTGTGTGCGCGCACGCGTGTATAATGTGTGTGCGC
>NC_134356.1:344620731-344638231 GCF_048569485.1 Anomaloglossus baeobatrachus | reverse complement strand
GCTTCCTGCTCTGGCTTCTGGCACCTGGGCCTCGCGCATGAGCATTAGGGCGCGCGCGAGGTCATTGACCCTCTCTTAAAGGGCCAGCGTCCTCCAACAGGATATTGAAGATTCAGGTACAGGGTATATAGGGGGTTCCTTTACAAGTGGGCGGGGCCTGTTCTTCATGTTTGCTAAGCTAGGAGTCAGGTCCCCCTGTGCCTTGTCCCGTACTTACCTATCTCTCTTGTAGTGCCGCTCCTGTCTCGCCAACCGGTCCTGACGGTTCCAGAACCCCGAACGGTGACTGTCTGCCATCCCGTCAGTCCCTACCATCTCCGATCCCTGGATCCGTGTGGTGACCGACTTCCTCGCTCAGCAGGTTCCGGACTCTGCTTGACATCATCCCGGCCTCCGAACCTGAGCTCCGTCACCCGGACCACCTTCAGAGACTCCGTGGTTCCAGGGACTTCTTCACTTCTTTCCTCTGAACGGACTGTCCTGCTACCCGTAGTGCTCCGCCTACCGGGCACTTTGCCCTCGGTGGGGTGCTCAGTCCAGTGGATCCACCTCCTGGGCCTACCCGTCCTCCTGGTCCTAACAGTAAGAACAGGCCATGGATCCTGCCGAAGCACTAGCGTCCCAGCTGGCCGGATTGCAGCAGGAACTCGGACAACAACGCGAGACCCAATCCCGCATGCTAGCCTTTATGACCTCAGTGGACACCCGCTTGAATATGCTGCAAGCAACAGCCACGTCCCTGGCATCACAGTCCACGTCCACAGCTCCTGTGGCAGCTTCCTCGGAAGCCTCTAAACTCCGCTTGGCCTCTCCACTCCGATATGCCGGAGATCCTAAGACCTGCAGAGGATTCTTGAATCAGTGCTCCCTCCACTTTAAGCTACTTCCGCATCTGTTTGCCTCCGACCAAGCCAAGGTGGTGTTTGTGATGTCCCATCTAGAGGGTGAGGCACTGGCCTGGATGAACCCCTTGTGGGAGAAGGAGGACCCTGTAACTACTAACATCCAGGAATTCCTGCAGGCATTTAGAACCACCTTTGACGAACCCGGACGTGCCGCCGCGACCGCCTCATCACTCCTCAGGCTACGTCAGGAGACCTTGACGGTGGGTCAATATGCCATCCACTTCTGCACCTTGGCCTCAGAATTAGGCTGGAACAATGAGGCCCTAACCGCCGCCTTCTGGGAAGGACTCTCCGGTCGTATTAAGGACGAGCTGGCCGGCCGCGATGTTCCTTCCACCCTGGATACCCTGATCGCACTAGCCACCCGTGTGGACCTCTGTTTTTAGGAATGATCCAAAGAGGTGTCCCGCGAGAGACGTCCGATACGGCATTCCTCTCCTCCGCAGAAGCCCGCCGTACCTCAGTCGGCGTCGTCTGGCGTCTCTGTCCATGAGCCCATGCAGATTGATCGTTTGCGGCAGTCTGAACAACGCCGAGCAGAATGGCTTGCCAAGGGCCTCTGCTTCTACTGCGGAGAGGGCACACACCTGCTACGTTCCTGTCCAGAGAGGCCGGGAAACTCCAAAGCCTAGGGTTGGTAGGAGAGGCCACCCTAGGTACTGGGACTCTCTCAGACCCGGTTACGTGGACTGTTCAAGTGACAGCGGGAGAGACGCGGTTCACGGCAGAGGCGTACCTCGATTCCGGGGCAGCAGGCAATTTCATCCAGCAGGCCACGATGGACAAGTACCAGGTGCCTGTTACTCCACTCGACAAACCCCTCGTGATTGCCTCTGTAGATGGGAGACCCCTCTCTGACACCATCTCGTGGATCACCAAGCCTGTAGAACTACGTATCGGTGCCCTGCACACCAAGAAAATCACTCTCTACGTCCTCCCGCACATGTCTCATCAAATCCTGGTGGGACTCCCCTGGTTATGGACACACGAACCATCGGTCAGCTGGCGTGCTGGCGAAATTACCCGATGGGGCTCCTCTTGCCACGAGAACTGCCTGAAGTCCATACAGCCCATCCGACGACCTCCGACGACCAGGATTGCCTTCGGCCTATTGGTACTTCGCGGACGCTTTTGATAAAAAAGAGTCAGAGGTACTGCCGCCACATCGTCCTTATGACTGTGCCATCGACCTACTCCCGGGAACCATACCACCTCGAGGACGGATATATCCTTTGTCCCCTGCTGAAACAAGGGCCATGTCTGCCTACATCACTGAGAACCTGGCAAGGGGATTCATCCGGAGATCCTCCTCTCCTGCTGGAGCAGGCTTCTTCTTCGTTAAGAAGAAAGAGGGCGACCTGCGCCCCTGCATTGACTACCGGGGATTGAATCAAATCACCGTAAAGAATAAATACCCCCTGCCGCTCATCCCCAAATTGTTTGATCGGCTTAGAGGAGCTCGTTTGTTTACCAAGTTGGATCTTCGTGGTGCCTACAACCTGGTCCGCATCTGCTCTGGGGACGAATGGAAGACCACATTTAACACTCGCGATGGGCACTACGAGTATTGTGTGATGCCCTTCGGCCTCTGTAACGCACCGGCAGTCTTTCAAGAACTAGTGAACGACGTGTTCCGGGATCTTCTCTACTTCTGTGTGGTGGTATATTTGGATGACATCCTGGTCTTCTCTCCGGACCTCCAGACCCACAGAGAGAACGTGCAGCTGGTACTACAAAGGCTTAGAGAGAATCGCCTGTACGCCAAGTACGAGAAGTGTGTCTTCAAGCAGTCTTCTCTTCCCTTCCTGGGTTACGTAATCTCCGATACCGGCCTGCAGATGGACCCGGAGAAGGTCTCTTCCATTCTCAACTGGCCCCCTCGTTCCGGACTGATTCAACGCTTTCTTGGCTTTGCGAACTATTACCGTCAGTTCATCCCTCACTTCTCTGCCCTGACTGCGCCTTTCTCTGCCTTGACCAAGAAGGGGGCTAATCCGAAGGACTGGTCACCTGCGGCCGACGCCGCGTTTGGCTCCCTGAAGCGGGCATTTGCTTCCTCTCCTGTGCTCCACCGTCCTGAGTTAAACCGACAGTTCACCTTGGAGGTGGATGCCTCCTCCGCTGGTGCCGGGGCAGTGCTCATGCAGAAGTCCTCCACCGGGAAGATGGTCACTTGCGGTTTCTTCTCCAAGAGCTTCTCAGCGCCTCAACGCAACTACACCATCGGTGATCGAGAGCTATTAGCAGTCAAACTGGCTCTAGAGGAATGGCGCTACCTTCTGGAGGGAGCAGTGTACCCCGTGATCATTTACACGGACTACAAGAACCTGGAATACCTGCGGTCTGCTCAGCGACTGAACCCACGACAAGCCAGGTGGTCCTTGTTCTTTGCCAGGTTTGATTTTCAGCTCCATTTTCGCCCGTGGATAAGAATGTGCGAGCAGATGCCTTGTCCAGGTCATTCGTGCCCATGGAACAGGAGGAGGAGACATCCCAGCCCATCATCTGCCCAAGTAAAGTCATTCCGGTGGCTCCTGTCTCTCTGGCCCAGATACCACTCGGGAAGACCTATGTCTCTGAAACTGACAGACAAAAAGTCTTGCACTGGGGCCATGCCTCGAAAATAGCCGGCCATGCTGGTCAGAAGAGAACATGGAGTACAATTGTACGTCACTATTGGTGGCCATCCCTTCACACGGACGCTGCGTCTTTTGTCTCAGCCTGCTCTTCTTGTGCCCGGAACAAGACGCCCAAACACCTGCCATATGGTCGTCTTCTGCCGCTGCCAATTCCCTCCATTCCGTGGCAACACATTGCAATGGACTTTATTACAGACTTGCCCTTGTCCTCCGGACACACGGTCATATGGGTCGTGGTGGACCGTTTCTCCAAAATGGCTCATTTCGTCCCCATGGCTGGACTGCCCTCTGCCCAGGAGCTCGCTGATGCCTACATACAGCATATCTTCCGGTTGCATGGCTTTCCCTCACACATTGTGTCCGACAGAGGAACTCAGTTTACCTCACGCTTCTGGAGGGCTCTCTGCAAACATCTGGGAGTGACTCTGGACTTTTCTTCGGCCTACCATCCTCAGTTGAATGGCCAAGTGGAACGAGTCAATCAGATCCTGACCTCCTTCTTGCATCACTATGTCGCGGGCGAAGGAGGGGACGCCACGCTCTCCCACTGCTGCTCGGGTCCGGCCGCCGCGGCTGCTGCGGCCTGCTGCTGCTCGGTGGCTCAAGCGATGAGCCGGATCCCGGGGACTCTAGCGGCGCTCCTCGCCCGTGAGTGAAAAGGGGGGTTGTTGGGTGTGGGGATTGTTTATTGTCCGTGACGCCACCCACGGTTGTGGTGATTTCACCACCGCTGCTCTATATGGGAATCCCGGGAGTGGTGATGCGGAGCAGCCAGGTGTTGTGTTGCCCCTCCGTGGGTAGGGGTTGGTGATCCCGGGGCCCGGAGATGGTGAGGGAGGTGCAGGGCCTGGTGGGCGCAGGGACGCGGGGGCAGCGCTGTGCCTTGCGGCACTGTGGTACTCACTCAGCCTGAGACGTTGACACAGTTTTACGGTAAACCACACGGCTGGAAAGACGGTTCCCACGGACGGCTGCACTTGCTCTCCCAGTAGGTAACGGTGATGTCCCTCTGACCTGCACCTGATGTTTTTAAGTTGGTAGCGATGGGTTCCCACCGGTAACCCGCTCCCCGGCTTCAAGCTGGACCGGAGGAGCTCTACTTTGCCCGCAGACGCTGGCCCTGAGGAACTGGTGCCTTGGCGGTGGCGGTGTTCCTCCTTAATGGTTAGACTGTTGCCTTCAATTGGAACTTGGTTGTTGGGGGATCGACGTCCCCTTCACTGACGGATTCGGCAAATTATGGCGACTCCTAGCCTTGCCGGGGTCCGAGAGGCCCCTGCCCTGGTGCTGACTGTCCTTTGCACGCTGCTCCAGACCGCCGGGTCACCACCCGTCCGCGGTCCTTCCAGGAACTCCCGAACAGTCACCCCTCTGGACAGTCACCGTCGTTGCTGACCTTGCTGACCCGGTCCTACACACAGCTGGACCAACTTCAGGCTTTCCACTCTCTTTCTTTCCTGTCACCACTCTTGCTTTCCTTCACTTCACTACTCGTTTACTCCTCCACTTAGCTCCTCACTCAAGCTCCCCCTGAGCTAATCTGCCTGGTACTTCCTGCCTCCAGGGCTGTGAACTCCTCGGTGGGCAGAGCCAACCGCCTGGCCAACCCCCTGGTGTGAACATCAGCCTCTGGAGGAAGGCAACAAGGATTTCTGGTTAGCTTTGGTGTTCCTGACTAGGATGTAGGGTGTGGTGGTGTGATAACCTGTGACCCCTGGCTTGCCCAGGGCGTCACATTCCCCCTTAGCAAAATGCAGACCGTCCGCGGGCTGCCCGTCCAACACCGGTTTTATTTTTCTGCAAAATATAACATGGTAAACGGTAACATATGTACATTTTTAATAATTCTTCCCATAACGGGAGGCACTTTTACTTAAACGTTTCAAACGGTTTACGGTTACGGTTTCCGCTCTCTCCCACCCAAGCAACCTGGCCCTGATGCTGCCCCTAAAGCCCAGGCAGCACCCCTTGACCCACAGTCCAGCACACGGTACCCGAGCGGGATCTGTCCTTCCCCTCCAGAGGGTAGCCACCGGTTCCTGTGGTGGCTGGGCCCCAGCCTGCTCTGCTGAGGGCCCTCCCTCCAACCTGCCTCTCCGGAGGCGGTATTGCGGAAAACGGTAACGGTAAACAACTTATTTACAAGCCACTAACGTTTGTGGTTGCCCTGCAAGTTCACGGGCTTGTCCATGGATAGTTCCCATGCAAAATAACTTTTTAAGGCTGCTTTCACACATCCGGATTTTTGCTCTGCGGCACAATACGGCGTTCTGCAGAAAAACCGCAACCGGCTTTTGTAACGCCGGTTGCAGTTTTTTTTGCATAGACTTACATTAGTGCCGTATTGTGCCGCAGGGGCTTGCGTTCGGTCCGGTTTTGGCCGCATGCGGCAGATTTAGCCGATGCCGCGGCCGGATCGAACGTTCCCTGCAACATTTTTTGCTCCGGCAAAAAACACCGCATCGCGCCGCATCCGGCCGCTGCGGCGCATTTTTCAATGCATACCTATGGAGGCCGGATGCGGCGCGATGCGGAAAAAACCGCATCCGCTCGCCGCATGCGGTTTTTTCCACTGCGCATGCTCAGTAGCATGCCGCAACCGGAAAAAAACGGACGGGCCGCATGTAAAAACTTATGCAAAGGATGCGGTGTTTTCGCCGCATCCGTTGCATAGTTTTCACAGCCGGATTGAGCCGCAGTGCTCAAACCGGATGTGTGAAAGTAGCCTAAACGATCCCCACTGGGACAACGGTGCCGGCTCCGGCCGGTTGCAAATCAAGCAGACAATCAGGTTACTGTTCGGTAATCATCTTATCATCAGCAGAACTTTCAAACAAACTTTTAAACATGAATTCACACAGACTTCCTGACCCCCCCCTCCTTAAAGGACAGTCTCCCTGTACCTAAGTGGGGGTCTACGTAGGTTGGGACAGGTGGACCTTCGGGGACCGGTGTCAGTGGGGCTATGCAGTGGGGCAGAGGGAACAACCGGTTCCTCCTCCCTTCTATCGTGTGGGACAGGCGGAGGCATAGGGGAGCTGGGTACAGGTTCTTCCCTGGGCACTGGCAATGGTTCTGGCTCACGGTCGACCGCTTCCACCACTTCTTCATCCACAGGTTGTGGGAACAGTATCACTGGAAGAATCACCGTTCTGTGTAGGCCAGTCTGCTGGGAAGTCACCCATCACAGTGTGGATCACCTCTTTTGCCTTCTCCGCTGGTGGAGGAACTGGTACGTCAGCCATTGTCCTCAATGCTGGTGGGCACCTTTTCAGATAGTCCCGGGAAACTGTGGCCAAAGTGCCCCCTTGGTCACGACTGATCTGGTAGGCCTTCCCATCTTCCCACCCTGTGGGTTGTATGACGTATGGGATTGGTTCCCATTGATCATCCAGCTTGTGGGTCTTCCTCTTCCGTTTTAACACCACATCTCCTGGCTGGAAAGGGCCCGCAGACGCTTTCTGGTTGAATCGCTGCTCCTGCTGTTCTCGACTTCGACTTAGATTCTTCTCCACATACTCCTGAATCTGCCGGTATTGTGCTCTCCTCCGAGTTTCCCATTCAGCTGTCGAAGGGAGTGCTTCTGGGGACTCCAACCCTATTTCTAGGTCCACCGGCAGGCGGCCGGGACGAGCCCTCATCAGGTATGCTGGGGTGCACTTTGTCGAGCTGGACGGGATATTGTTGTAGATATCGACCAAGTCGGGTAGCTTCTCCGGCCACAGGTTCCGCTCTTCCAGCGGTAACGTCTTGAGGAGTCCCAGGACCAAGTGGTTCATCTTCTCACACATGCCGTTGGTCTGGGCATGGTAAGGGGTGGTCCGGATCTTCTTACAGCCGTACAACTGGCAGAACTCATGGAACACCTCCGCTTCAAAAGCCGGGCCTTGGTCAGTAAGCACTTTTTCTGGATATCCATGTGGACGGCAGAAATAAGCTTGGAACGCTCGAGCAGCAGTTCGTCCAGTTAGGTCCTTGACATGGACAATCACCATGAATCTTGAATAGTGGTCTACGATGGTCAACGCGTAGGCGTACCCACTTCTGCTGGGGGTGAGCTTGACATGGTCTATGGCGACCAGCTCCTGCGGTTGATGTGTGATGATTGGGTGTAGGGGCGCCCTCTGGCTGGTCTCGTCCTTCCTTCTCAGCGTGCAAGGACCACACTGTCGGCACCAGGCTTCTACCGACTCCCGCATCCCACTCCAGTAGAACCGCTCCCTCAACAACATCTCCAGCTTCTTCCACCCGAAGTGTCCGGCACCATCATGGTATGCCCGCAGAACAGTAGCCACATCAGCTTGGGGAATAACCAACTGGCAGATTTTCTCATGGGTCTTCGGGTTGATCAGCCCACGGTACAGCTTCCCTTGATGTTGATAAAGCCGTTTCCGTTCTTTCCACAAGCGCTGGGCTTCAGCTGGAGCGGCAGGGTCTATTCCAACAGCACCTTGTTCCACCAGGGTCTTGACGAGGCGGACAGCCGGCGCCTGGTTTTGAGCTTCCTGCCATTCCTGACTGGGCCGTGGGTCCAGATCCACCCGTTGTTGGTGTATTTGTACCTTCTCAGTTGGTGGCTGGTGAAATGCAGGCAGCTCAATCTCCTCGAGGTCATCATCCTCGCCCCCTTCTTCTGACAAATGGGGCATTCGGGAGAGTGCATCAGCATTAATGTTGACACGACCAGCTCGGTACTTGATGGTGAAGTCGTAGTTGGCTAGCTGGGCCACCCATCGCTGCTCCAATGCATCCAGCTTAGCTGTGTCCAGGTGGGTCAACGGATTGTTGTCCGTGAAAGCGGTGAATTTTGCGGCAGCCAAGTAGTGGCGGAATCGCTCGGTGATAGCCCATACCAATGCCAGGAGCTCGAGCTTGAAGGAGCTGTAGTTCTCGGGGTTCGTTTCAGTTGGCCTAAGCTTCCGGCTAGCATAAGCTATCACTTTCTCTTTCCCATCCTGCACCTGGGACAGGACTGCTCCCAGTCCCATATTGCTGGCGTCAGTATAAAGGATGAATGGGCAGCCATAGTCAGGATATGATAAGACTTCTTCCCCAGTCAAGGCCGCCTTCAGCTGGCAGAAGGATTCTTCATGCTTTTCCTCCCACACCAGTGGGGCCCCTAGGGGTCTACCACCTTTGGTCTGTCCCACGAGGAGATCTTGCATGGGAGCAGCCATCTTCGTGTACCCTTTGATAAAGCGCCGGTAGTACCCCACCAGACCCAGAAACTGCCTTACTTCCCTCACTGTGGCTGGTCTCGGCCAGCCCTGGATGGCAGTGATCTTCTCAGGGTCGGGGGCGACACCTTCTGCACTTACCACGTGCCCCAGGTATTGTACCCTGGGTTTCAGCAGGTGACACTTATAAGGCTTTAATTTCATCCCGTATTTGGCAAGGGACGCGAACACCTCGGCCAGGTGCTCCAGATGGGCTTCATACGTCTGGGAGTAAACAATCACGTCATCCAAATACAATAGGACGGTCTCGAAATTTAGGTGTCCCAGACAGCACTCCATCAGCCGTTGGAAGGTTCCTGGAGCGTTGCACAGCCCGAACGGCATACTATTGAATTCACAGAGCCCCATCGGAGTGGTGAAGGCGGTTTTCTCCCGGTCCTCCGGTGCCACTGCCACTTGCCAATATCCGCTGGTGAGGTCAAGGGTAGAGAAGTAATTTGCAGTTCTCAGTGCGGCCAAAGACTCTTCAATACGAGGCAGTGGGTAGGCATCTTTATGGGTTATCTGATTAATCTTCCGGTAGTCCACACACATCCGCATGGTACCATCCTTCTTTTTAACCAGTACCAACGGAGCGGCCCAGGGACTACAGCTGTCCCGAATAACCCCTGCCTCCTTCATATTCCTCAACATGTCTTTGGCACACTGGTAATGTGCAGGGGGAATAGGCCTGTACCTCTCTTTGATAGGGGGGTGTTCACCGGTGGGGATGTGGTGTTGGACCCCTTTGATCTGCCCAAAGTCTAGTGGGTGTTTACTGAAAACCTGTTCATACTCCTGCACCACCCTGTACACCCCTGCTTTGTGATGTGTAGGAGTATCGTCAGTACCCACGTGTAGCTCTTGGTGCCACTCCTTTACCACCCCTTGAGGCGGGGAAGTGCTGGTGTTAGGTGGGGAGACTGAGGGACTGGCTTCGTGGATGGTGTGGGGATCCAGGGTGAGCAGCTTGGCAATAGTGGCATACCGGGGAAGCCTGACTTCTTCTTCCCCACAGTTCAACACCCTCATAGGCATTCTCCCCTTCTTTACATCCACCACCCCTCTGGCGGCCATTACAGTGGGCCAGTGCTCGGAGGGCATGGGCTCCATCATAGCAGGGTAGTCACGCCCCTGAGGCCCTACTGCTGCCCTACACCAAATCATCATCTCACTCCTAGGGGGCACAGTCAATGGAGCAACATCCATCACTCTCACTCCACCAATCTCCCCTCCTGTTGAGCTTACATGCTGGCGGTACATCAGAGCTCGGATCTCACGTTGCACAGCTCTCTGCCGGCTCCCTGCCGCTGTGACGGCTAGCTGTTGCAATAGGGTCAACACATCAGCCATGCAGTGCTCCATCACATTGGTTCCCAGCACTATCTTCGGATTATGATCACTGGGTTCATTCATGATCACAATCATACCCTGGTGTTGCAGTTCAGCTTGCCCCACTGTCATAGCCACTTGTTTATACCCCACCTGGGTCAATGGAAGTCCATTAGCGGCAATTAGCGTTATACTATTATCTGGGGGTGCCAGCTCGTCTATTGCCCAATACCGCTGGTACAACGTGTACGGTATGGTGGTTACCTGTGATCCAGTGTCCAAGAGAGCCATCACTGGTATGCCGTCCACAGCCACGGGGATGATGGGGCGGGCCCCGACATATCAGTCCCGCCAGTCCGGGGGGCCACGATGTTCTACTCCTGAGGATTGGCCCGGAGCCCCAGGGGTTGCTCGTTTAACGGGCACTGTCGGAAGTAATGACCCGGCTTACGGCACTTGTAGCAGATTGGAGGTCTGCTCCGCGGGTTATTAGCACTTCTCCGCTGCATCCAGGGAACATCCTTGGGGCTGTCAGCAAGCTGTATCTGTGCTGGAGGCTGAGATCTGGTCAGAGGTTATAGTGCAGCAAGGATCTTGGCGAGGTCTCCGTCCATGCGACGGACCCGGGCTGCCAGTTCTTCCACAGTGCTGCTTGGGGCTGTAGGTATTGGAGAGGTTGGTAGGGCAGGGGCCGCCACAACGGGGGCTGTCTCGACGGGCCACGGGGCAGGTTCCCGAACTTCTGCAGCTGGGGGCTGTAGTGCTTTAATGGCCTGTTCCTTTAACACAGCAAAGTCCACATCAGGGTGTTCCAGGGCCCACAGCCGGAGTTGTTTACGATCCTCAGGGGACCTCATCCCCTGCGCAAATTGCTCTACTAACATCTTGTTGCTATCCGCCTCATTAATAGGATTCACCCGCTTCAGCGTGCGGAGGGCGGTTTGCAGACGTAAAGCATAGTCCCGAATGCTATCCCCAGCCCGTTGCCGGCACTGGTAGAACTGCATCCTCAGCTCAGCTTCAGTCCGGGTCTCGAAGGCAGTCTGTAGCTTCTCAAAGATGGTGGCTACAGAGAGCCGGTCCCTCTCGGCCCAGGTCTCCGCTTCCTGCTCAGCCGCACCGGTTAACTGGCCTAGCACTATCGCTGCACATTGCTTATCAGTCAGGGGGTACAGCTCTAGCAACGGGTTAAGCTTTTTCCGGAAGGCCTGTAAGGCATCCGGTTTCCCGTCATACTGCGGTAGCCAGGCAGCTCCGGGCGCATAGGGCAAGGAAAACGGCATGACCTGAGCGAGCGCGGGGGCCGCGGCACATCCCGCCAGTACGGCCGGGACCTGGGCAGGCCCATTCCCATCCGCGGGTGCCACTGCGGCTGCGACCACCGCTCCTCCAGCGGCTCCGTCGGGCGCAGACATCTTGTTTCCGTCCCCCTTAGCTTCTTTCCGGCCACTCCCCTATTGGGGCGGAGTTTTGGCCTTCGCGCCTCTGCTACTCGAGAAGACGCTCGAGCGGGAACTTTTCGCGCCAAAGATGGCGACTTCTGAAATTTTTCAGCCGGATACCTCCGGCGGTAACAAGGCACACCTCTACCAAACGGCAGAGCGGTAAGATCCTGTTTGTGATGCCAAGTTGTCGCGAGCGGAGGAGGGGACGCCATGCTCTCCCACTGCTGCTCGGGTCCGGCCGCCGCGGCTGCTGTGGCCTGCTGCTGCTCGGTGGCTCGAGCGATGAGCCGGATCCCGGGGACTCTAGCAGCGCTCCTCGCCCGTGAGTGAAAAGGGGGGTTGTTGGGTGTGGGGATTGTTTATTGTCCGTGACGCCACCCACGGTTGTGGTGATTTCACCACCGCTGCTCTATATGGGAATCCCGGGAGTGGTGATGCGGAGCAGCCAGGTGTTGTGTTGCCCCTCCGTGGGTAGGGGTTGGTGATCCCGGGGCCCGGAGATGGTGAGGGAGGTGCAGGGCCTGGTGGGCGCAGGAACGCGGGGGCAGCGCTGTGCCTTGCGGCACTGTGGTACTCACTCAGCCTGAGACGTTGACACAGTTTTACGGTAAACCACACGGCTGGAAAGACGGTTCCCACGGACGGCTGCACTTGCTCTCCCAGTAGGTAACGGTGATGTCCCTCTGACCTGCACCTGATGTTTTTAAGTTGGTAGCGATGGGTTCCCACCGGTAACCCGCTCCCCGGCTTCAAGCTGGACCGGAGGAGCTCTACTTTGCCCGCAGACGCTGGCCCTGAGGAACTGGTGCCTTGGCGGTGGCGGTGTTCCTCCTTAATGGTTGGACTGTTGCCTTCAATCGGGACTTGGTTGTTGGGGGATCGACGTCCCCTTCACTGAAGGATTCGGCAAATTATGGCGACTCCTAGCCTTGCCGGGGTTCGAGAGGCCCCTGCCCTGGTGCTGACTGTCCTTTGCACGCTGCTCCATACCGCCGGGTCACCACCCGTCCGCGGTCCTTCCAGGAACTCCCGAACAGTCACCCCTCTGGACAGTCACCGTCGTTGCTGACCTTGCTGACCCGGTCCTACACACAGCTGGACCAACTTCAGGCTTTCCACTCTCTTTCTTTCCTGTCACCACTCTTGCTTTCCTTCACTTCACTACTCGTTTACTCCTCCACTTAGCTCCTCACTCAAGCTCCCCCTGAGCTAATCTGCCTGGTACTTCCTGCCTCCAGGGCTGTGAACTCCTCGGTGGGCGGAGCCAACCGCCTTACCCACCCCCTGGTGTGAACATCAGCCTCTGGAGGAAGGCAACAAGGATTTCTGGTTAGCTTTGGTGTTCCTGACTGGGATGTAGGGTGTGGTGGTGTGATAACCTGTGACCCCTGGCTTGCCCAGGGCGTCACAACTACGTTAACACCCATCACGACGATTGGTCCACGCTCCTTCCTTGGGCTGAATTCTCCCATAACCATCACGTCAGTAAGTCCTCCTCCAGCTCTCCCTTCCATGTCGTTTACGGACTTCAGCCTTCCGTCCCATTACCTGTATCTTCTTCCTCGGATGTCCCTGCTGCTGATACCGTAGTCCGTGACTTTTCAACAATTTGGGACTCTGTCAAGACGTCCCTTGGACGCGCTTCCCTGCAGATGAAGAGACACGCGGACAAGAGGCGTCTGGATCCTCCGTGTTTCTCTCCAGGAGATCTGGTCTGTCTTGCTTCCAAATATGTCCGATTGAAGCTACCATCGTACAAGCTGGGTCCTCGATACATCGGGCCATTTAAATTTATCGGCAAGATCAATGAGGTCTCCTACAAGCTGCAGCTCCCAGCCACGATGAGGATACCCAAGAGAGAGAAAAGAGAAGAGAGAGAGGGAGAGAGAGAAAAGAGAAAGGAGAGAGGAGAGAGAGAGAGAGAAAGAGAGAGAGGGAAAAAGACAAAAAGAGAGATTGAGAAAAATAGAGAGGGAGAGAGAAAGAGAGAAAGAGAGAGAGAGGGAGAGAGAGAGAGAAGAGAGAGAAAGAGAGAGAGGGAAAAAGAGAGACTGAGAAAAAGAGAGAAAAAGAGACAAAGAAAAAGAGAGAGAGAAAAAGAGAGAAAGGGAGAGAGAGAGGGAAAAAGAGAAAAAGAGAAACTGAGAAAAAGAGAGAGAGAGAAAAAGAGAGAGAGAGATGGGGGAGAGAGAGAGACAGAGAGAGAGAAAGAGAAAGAAAGAGAGAAAGAGAGAAAGAGAGGGGGAGAGAGAGAAAAAGAGAGAGAGAAAGAGAGAGAAAGAGAGGGAGAGAGAGAAAGAGAGAGAAAGAAAGAGAGAGAAAGAGAGAGAGAAGAGAGGAAGAGGGAAAAAGAGACTGAGAAAGAGAGAGAGAGAAAAAGAAAGAGGGGAGAGGGAGAAAGAGGGAGAGAGAGTGAGGGGAGAGAGAGAGAGAAAGAGAGGGAAAGAGAGAGATGTGGCAATTCTGGTCGGCTGCTGGGTGATATTGTTAGGGTGGTGCGCTCCCCATAATGTGGCGCTCTCCATCCTGACAATACCAGCCTCCAGCCGTGTGGCTTTATCCTGGTTGGTATCAAATATGGGGGAACTGCATTTTTTTTTTAATTTATTTATTTTACTGCATGATATAGAGCCGCCCGCCGGCGGTTGTGATTGGTTGCAGTGAGACAGCTGTCACTCATCGTGGGGGCGTGTCTGACTGCAACCAATCATGGGCGCCGGTGGGTGGGGAAAGCACGAAATAACTAATTGAATAATGAAGCGGCAGCCATTTTCAAAAGAGGAAATACCGCTGGAGCTTTGTGACAGCCGTGCAGTGAAATGTCCATGATCGGTGTGTAGGAAAGAGAGAGGGATTGTGCTGGGGACGCAGGACGCATGCAGATATGAAATGTGCGCACATACTTACTGTGAAAAGCCACGCTTTTGGTGCTTGAACCGTTCTCGAACGTAACTCGAACTGCCGATTGTTTACCAAATCGTTCGAGTTCGTCGAACAACTCGAACACCCCCCAAAATCACTCGAACATGAAATTGGCGAACCTCGAACCATGAACATCGCTCATCTCTAGTCATCAACATGACCTTAGATTGCCATGGCAATGATCGGGCCTTTGCGATGATGTTGCAGGGCTGCTGATCAGACAGGAGAGGGAGCTCCCTCCCTCTCCCAGTGTCTTAAATGTTGTGATCAATATTGATTGCAGCATTTAAGATTAACAGCATTTAACAGTCAGAGGTGGTGGAGACATCTCTCCTGGCTTTGAGAGCTGGGTTTCAGCTGTCATATAAGTCAAGCTCCTAGCAACGATTGTACGGGCACAGCTCTTGTGCCCTGCATGATCGCCATGATTTACCCACACGCTATTGTTCGGGAACCCCTTCCCAACCATGACGTATGGGTATGTCATAGGTCGTGAAGGGGTTAAAGTGTAGCCTTATTATAGATTTGAGAGGCTTGTTTAAAAAGCCACTTATGACTTTTAGGATTGCTACTTACAATAGGTGGCGCTAGAGTTTGTCTCATTCCTCTCTGGAGGGACAATTTGTATAGATTTGAGAGTCACTTTTAACAACTTCCTGACTGGGTGAATTTTTGCACTTTAATTTATCCTTATCATTCATCCAAGAACCTTAAGCTTTTCATTCATACAGCAAAATAGCTGTATGTGGGTTTGCTTTACAATATACTGTTGTTTAAAACAATAAAAAAGTTGTGTTAAATGGTGAAACAAATGCAATTCTGCCATTGTTTTTTGTATTATTTTTATTCTTATTACATGCAATGTGCAGTAAAAATGAGAGGGCAACATGGTTCTTTAAGTCAATATAATTTACCAGACTTTTACTTTTTTATGTACAGTATTTTTGAAAACTTCAGAACTTTCTTTAAATTATAGGCTTGTGTCACCATTCCTGAGGAATACTTTTTTATATTAATACATTCATTGAACTTTATGAGGGCTTAAAGCGTAACCATCGTGCTAATTTTTATTTCATTACTCAATAGTACACATGAAAATAAGCAATCTTGTAATATATGTTATCAAACAAATTTTCTTCTTTCTGTGCCAGAATTGATCAGTCATTATCAAAAGTCTTAAAGGGAAGGTGTCATCAAAAAAATATTTTTTTCAATATCTGAAAAAATGTAAAGTATTAATGTTTTGTTTAAAAGTTATCCTTTGTTTTTAATTAACCAAAGTATAAAAAATAATTCTAAAAGTTTGATATTTTCCACTCTTAAACACTAGGGGAGCAGTTACTGAAAACCTAGTGTGCAACTAGCTCACATTGCAACTGCAGTAAAAGTGGGTGGAATCTTTTCTCATGTATGTGATATCACATTACCCCCTCCACTTCTGGATGTTTCCCAAAGGATAAAGTTTAGTGACACAATGTTGAGCCATTGTGTTGGTGACTGCAGAGATCCTGAACTGTGGAAAGTGTCACCGAGGACAGCTGACATAGTGCTTCACTGTATTCTGTGCCCCACTGTATACAATTCTGGGGAGTATACAGCACTGGGGTCAGTGGACAGATAGTTCTCTGGGTATATCGGCAGCACTGGGGTTGGGGAACAGACAGTTCTGGGGGGTATACCGACAGGACTGCGGTTAGGGGGACAGACAGTTCTGGGGGATATACAGGAAGCACTGGGGTTGTAGGACAGACAGTTCTGGGGGTATACAGGCAGAACTGGGGTTGGGAGACAGACAGTCCTGGGGGTATACAGGCAGCACTGGGGTTTGGGGACAGACAGTTCTGAGGGATATCCAGGTAGCGCTGGGGTTGGCGGACAGACAGTTCTGGGGGTATACAGGCAGCACTGGGGTTGGGGGACAGACAGTTCTGGAGGGTATATACGACGCCCTGGCCTATCAGGTCATTACAGGGTATTGTGCAATCTGCCCTTCTGCACAGTGTCTGGATCCTCCTTGGTTACGGATCCCTGTTCTTTGGTGTTGCTAAGAGCTTAGCCAATCAAAATCCTAGGAACACTCTGCATCACACCCACCAGACACACCATTGGGTGGCCTGAAGAAAATTGGGCCGCCCACATTGGGGGTTGGTAGGGGAGAGTCAGAAGTGTTAGGAGTAGTGTTGAGCCACCCCCTAGTGTTCGAGTTCGGTTAATCGAACGGCAGCTCAGTTCGGCGAACGTTTGACGAACACCTTCGAACCCTATTGAAAACAATGGCAGGCAAACACAAACACATACAAACACCTAGAAAACACCTTCTAAGGTGTCCAAAAGGTGACAAACAACTCACAAGACACCACAAACACATGGAAAAGTGACAAGGACATATACTCATGCGAAAACAAAAGAGCTGGACGAGTAAAAGGAGGAGGAGACACAGATATAGGAGTATCTGCAAGTGAACATCGACGCCATTACTGTGCAACTTGAGCCTTGCTCATTATGGGCTTACAATATGGATAAATTGCCTGAGCTCGCCACTTACGCCTTGGGGATCTTGTCGTGTCCCACAGCAAGTGCTCTCTCGGAAAGTGTCTTCAGTGCTTCTGGGGGTGTGCTGACAGATAAGCGCACGCGTCTGTCCAGTGACAATATGGACAGACTAACGTTCATCAAGATGAACAAATCATAGATCCACAAGGACTTTTCTACCCCTGTGTCATCCTGGGGAGAGTAAAGGATTGTGGATTTTTGATAGTGCTTCATGCAAATCAATATTTTAAGTTTGCAAGTGTGGGACAATTGATGCCACTTAAGTGCTGTCTGGGGCCCAATTTTTGGAAAAAAGGGAGACTCTGGTTGGAGTCCCCTTGCTATGTTTTAAATGATCCAAGAAGAAGTCATGGATCATTGAGGACTTTTCTACCCCTGTTTCATCCTGGGGAGATGAAAGGCTTGTGGATTTTTGATAGTGCTTCATGCAAATCAACTTTTTAAGTTTGCAACTGTGGGACAACTGATGCCAGTGAAGTGGTATGTGT